>NC_135226.1:16507383-16807383 GCF_052324685.1 Brachyhypopomus gauderio
AGCTGATTGGCTGAGGAATGGAAGATCTGAGAGTGGAATATTGCGACTGTGGGCTTGTTCAGAGTCTAGGAGAATATTGTCTGATTGGTATGGGTGAATCCATTTAAATATAAATTGCAATTGATTGGAAAGAAAGTATTGATAAAAATTTGGGGCGTTAAGTCCACCTTGTGTTTTTGGTTGTTGAAGTGTGTTTAGTTTGATTCTTGGTGGTTTATTTTTCCAATAAAATTTGATGATTATTGAGTCGAGTGAATTAAACCAGGAAGTTGTTGGGTGAGTGGGTATCATGGAAAAAAGGTAATTGACCTTAGGGAGGATAGACATTTTAACTGTAGCTATTCGACCAATAAGAGATAATGGAAGATTCATCCATCGATGTATATTGTCTGTTATGGTTTTGAGTAGTGGGGTGTAATTGAGAGTAAATAACTCAGACAGTTTGGAGGAAATGTTAACACCCAGATAAGTGATATGAGATGTGCAGATGGGGATTGGGGGTGGGTTAGTTGTCATATCCCAGCTATTATTGCATATTGGGAGAATGGATGATTTTTGCCAATTGATTGAGTAGTCAGATATATTAGAAAAGATTTCTATGAGGTGAATAGTTTCACTTAGTGAGCTGTGGGGCTTCTGTAAAAATAGTAAAATATCATCTGCATACAGAGAGATTTTATGATGAGTATTGTTTGTTTGGATACCGATTATTGAATTATTTTGCCGTATGGCTGCTGCAAGTGGTTCTATAAAGATAGTAAATAGATATGGAGAGAGTGGGCATCCTTGTCTACATCCCCTGTGTAATGTGAATCTTTGTGATATTAATCCATTAGTAGTTACCGTGGCTGTTGGTGAAGTGTAAAGAATTTTAACCCAGTCAATGAATAACTCTCCAAATCCAAATTTCTGTAAAGTGGATATGAGGAAGGACCAATTTACTTTGTCAAATGCTTTTTCTGCGTCTAAGCTGATGATGATTGTTTCTAGTTTTTGTTGTATTGAGTAGTCAATTAGATTGAAAAGTCTGCGTGTATTATTTGATGAATGTCTGCCTTTTATGAATCCGGTTTGATCAGGGTGAATTATGGATGGGATAATTTCGTCAAGTCTGTGTGCGAGGGTTTTTGTAATAATTTTAAGATCGACATTTAGGAGAGATATAGGTCGGTAGCTAGATGGTAGAGTTGGGTCTTTATTTGGTTTCAGAATGAGTGAGATTGAAGCACTGTTCATGTGGTCCGGGATTATTGAGCATTGTTTTATTTCTAAGACTAATCTCTGAAATAAAGGGTTGAGTATGGTCCAAAAATGTTTATAGAACTCAGCAGGGAAGCCATCTGGCCCGGGTGACTTATTATTGGGCATGTTCATGAGGGATGTTAAAAGTTCTTTTTCTGATATTGGTATTTCAAGTGAATTCATTTGGGCTTGGTTAAGGTGTGGCAAGTGGATATTATCTAGAAAGGAGTGTATATGTTCTTGTTTGTTTTCTTTTGTTGATGAATATAAATTTGTATAAAAGGTTCTGAAGATATTGTTTATATGTTCTGGTGATTGGGTTGGCCTCCCTGTTGAGTCTTTTATAGAGGCTATTGTAAATCTTTCTTTATTTTGTTTGATTTTATTAGCTAGATATTTACCTGATTTGTTATTATGGTGGAACTGTTCTTGACGGAGTTGTTGGATTTTAAATTGTGTTTTTTTATTAATAATTTCATTTAATTCCATTTTGTATTTTCTTATTTCGTTTTCAAATTCATCTTGAGGGTTGTTTGCATGTAATGTTTCAAGTTGTTTTATTTTATGTTCTAGTTCTGTTTCATGTTTGGCCTCTTTTTTCTTTTTATAAGAGGAATACGAAATTGTTACACCTCTTAGTACAGCTTTTCCTGCTTGCCAGAGAATTGATGGGGATGAATTTGGAGAGTCATTCATTTCCAGATAGGATGCCCACTCTCTTTTAATAAGGGTATTAAACTGAGTATCATTGAGTAGGGAAGTGTTGAAACGCCATCTGTTCTTAGGGTTTGGTTTGTCAAGGAGTAGTGTAAAAGTGACTGGGGCATGATCGCTGATGATAATAGGATGTATTTGTGTGTTTGTAATGTTGGGTAGAAGTGAATTACTAAAAAGAAAATAATCAATGCGGCTGTAAGATTTGTGAACTGGTGAGTAAAATGTGAATTCTCTTGCTGATGGGTGTTGTAATCGCCAGCCATCACAAAGACCAAAATCACCCATGAATTGGTTTATGGTAACGGTTGACTGTGAGATGCGGTTGTTAGTGTTACTTCTGTCAATAGATGGGTTGATAACGGAGTTGAAGTCTCCTCCTATAATAATAGGTAGGTCGAAAGTTGTGGTTAAGGTAGTAAAGATGGTATGGAAGAAATCTGGATTATCTATATTGGGTCCATATAAGTTGCATATTGTTAGAGGTTGATTGTTAATTGTTATGTTAATAATAATATAGCGACCTTCAGAGTCTGCAATGGTTGTATTATGAGTGAATGAGATATTTTTTTTAATTATTATGGAGACTCCTCTTTGTTTACTATTGTATGTAGCTGAAAATGGTTGGTGAAAATGTTTAAAGTGTAGTGCGTTTTTGTCAGATGGGGATAGATGAGTTTCTTGCAATAAGCAAATGTCTGCTAGTTTGGAAATGTGATTTAATATTTTTGTTTTTTTTGCCTGTGAGCCGACTCCCCGGACGTTCCAGGATAGGAATTTTAATGTAGGCATCAAAGTGTTATTGTTAATGTAAGTTCTGTTAATTTCTGTGTGTGAGTAGGTGACAATAAAACAGGTGGTGAACAGATAAGGGGAAGCATAACATTAACCCTTCGGTTTTGTTGACCTCACGCTTTTTACTTTAGTGTTCCCGGTCTTTAGAGACCGGTCTGTTTTAACACACAAAAATTTTTTTCACCACCTTGCAAACATAGGCATAACATGTGTGTGTCTGTAGGTGTGTGTGTAGGTGTGTCTGTGTGTGTGTGTAGGTGTGTGTGTGTGTGTGTAGGTGTGTGTGTGTGCGTGTCTGTGTGTGTTTAGGTGTGTGTGTGTGTGTGTGTGTGTGTGTTTAGGTGTGTGTGTAGGTGTGTGAGTGAGTGAGTGTGTGTGTGTGTGTGTGTGTGTGTGTGTGTGTGTGTGTGTGTGTGTGTGTGTGCACGCGCGCATGTGAATTCATGCACATGAGTGGCATGTCACACTCAGATCAGAGTGTGCCTTGCAAACATAGGCATAACGTGTGTGTGTCTGTGTCTGTAGGTGTGTGTGTAGGTGTGTCTGTGTGTGTAGGTGTGTGTGTGTGTGTGAGTGAGTGAGTGTGTGTGTGTCTGTGTGTGTTTAGGTGTGTGTGTAGGTGTGTGAGTGAGTGAGTGTGTGTGTGTGCGCGTGTGTGTGTGTGTGTGTGTGTGTGTGAATTCATCACACTCAGATCAGAGTGTGCCTTGCAAACATAGGCATAACATGTGTGTGTGTCTGTGTCTGTAGGTGTGTGTGTGTATGTGTGTCTGTGTGTGTGTCTGTGTGTGTGTCTGTGTGTGTAGGTGTGTGTGTGTGTGTGAATTCATGCACATGAGTGGCATGTCACACTCAGATCAGAGGGGCCTTGCAAACATAGGCATAACATGTGTGTGTGTGTCTGTATGTGTGTAGGTGTGTGTGTGAGTGAGCGAGTGAGTGAGCGAGCGAGTGAGTGTCTGTGTGTGTGTGTGTGAATTCATCACACTCAGATCAGAGTGTGCCTTGCAAACATAGGCATAACGTGTGTGTGTCTGTGTCTGTAGGTGTGTGTGTATGTGTGTCTGTGTGTGTAGGTGTGTGTGTGTGTGAATTCATGCACATGAGTGGCATGTCACACTCAGATCAGAGGGGCCTTGCAAACATAGGCATAACATGTGTGTGTGTGTCTGTGTCTGTGTGTGTAGGTGTGTCTGTATATGTGTGTGTCTGTATATGTGTGTGTCTGTATGTGTGTAGGTGTGTGTGTGAGCGAGTGAGTGAGTGAGCGAGTGAGTGAGCGAGCGAGCGAGTGTCTGTGTGTGTATAGGTGTGTGTGTGTGTGTCTGTGTGTGTTTAGGTGTGTCTGTGTGTGTTTAGGTGTGTGTGTGTGTAGGTGTGTGTGTGTGTAGGTGTGTGTGTGTAGGTGTGTGTGTGTGTGTTTAGGTGTGTGTATAGGTGTGCGTGTGTGTGTGAGAGAGCGAGTGTGTGTGTGTGTGTAGGTGTGTGTCTGTGGGTGTGTGTGTGTGTGTGTGTGTCTGTGTGTGTGTGTCTGTGTGTGTCTGTGTGTGTAGGTGTGTGTCTGTGTGTGTGGGTGTGTGTCTGTGTGTGTGTCTGTGTGTGTAGGTGTGTGTGTAGGTGTGTGAGTGTGTATGGGGATGTTTTCTGTCTGATAGATGAATATATTCTGAATACCCATTCATTTCCTGTGACGGTCACGCTTGACCGGCAACAACACAGATGTAAAACGTTGGTTTAAAACACTCAAAATTCAATGAAAAAGATGATCATCACTTTTATATGTTCCAGTGCATAGTGTGGAGGATGGCATAAGGCCTTGCAGCAATCAGATGTAAAACACAATATTTATGAGTGGTTTAAGTTGTAAATCGGTCAGATTTGACCCGAACACGACAGGAGGGTTAAATAAACAGAAAAGGATAAGTGTAGGGGGGTGAGACATTTTGAGGTGGGGGATCATAGGGATCACAGCTATTTTAGAAAATAATATCATAAACTTGCATGGAAGCTTTTCCGTATGGTGTCTCTCCAAGGATTTCATACTCTATATGTTATTAATATCACATGACAGGCATGTGCATGAGCATAAAACCAGAGAACAAAAATGTCAGCATCACAATTACTGTTTGCGAACTTTGAGTTGGCTGTGGCTTTTTTACGGGATGCTGTCATATGCTAAAAAAACCGACTTTGAATAATGGAAAATTCTTCTCGAAAGATCATATTTGTGCTCCAAGGACTGAATGACACAAATACCAACAAACAAATTTACTTTGCATTTGGTCTCTTGATTTACCTTTTCACTCTCTTTGCAAATTTTACACTAATAATTGCAATTGCTTTAGATAAAATGTTACATGAGCCATTGTATCTGTTTGTATGCAACTTGTTTGTTAATGGAATATATGGTGCTTCTGCTTTCTATCCAAAGATCCTTCTAGATTTGTTACTAGACTCTAATGTTATTTCATTTATTGGATGCATGACACAGTTATTTGCAGTTTACTCTTATGCATTTTGTGAATTCACATGTCTTACAGTGATGGCATATGACAGGTATGTAGCAATTTGTAAACCTTTGGAGTATCATTCCATTATAACGAACAGGAAGGTGGGAGAATTGCTGGTTTGTACCTGGCTTTATGTTTTACTAGAGACACTTATTGGGATTACACTGACAGCCCAACTTCCCTTCTGTGGTAACAACATTGACAAAACTTTTTGCTCTAACTGGGAGGTTGTGAAACTGTCATGCACAGATGTAACTGTGAATAATGTGTATGGATACTTTACGATACTTTCTCATTTTTCCCAAGCTGTGCTCATTGTTGTGTCATATATTTACATAATCAGAGCTTCTTTGCGGTCCAAGACAGAGTGGATTAAATTCATGCAGACATGTGTTCCCCACTTAATTACCCTCATAAACGTTACCATTTCCTTGCTCTTTGATGGCTTATATTCTCGCTATGGCAAAAGTGACGGATCACAAGCTGTTCGCAATATTTTGGGTATGGAGTATCTCATTGTTCCTCCTCTCCTAAACCCCTTAATATACGGACTGAAAGTGACCCAGATACGTCACAGCTTTCTAAAACTGTGTGGCTATAATGCTAAAGCACCAAGACAGAGGTGAGATTAGTTCCAGTACTAGTTCTATTTTGATGCAGGTGCATAATAAACAGTGACTTTGTTTTAGCAGAACACGGTTATGATGTTTTCTGGTAAGAACATACAGTATTTGCTTTGTCTCATAAATGTCATGCTATAAGAGCTTTTCAAATTTGAATCCTATAATGTCTCTTCTTTAAAAACTGCTGGGGCCAGAGGTCTTCATAAGATTTGTCAAATGACTCTTATCTTAGTCTCCAGAACTAGGAAAACCACTGTAACTTCTGTTAAATAAATGTGTAGTTTTTTTTTTTTACTTTCTTTTCTATGTAATGAATAACTGGTGATTTAGGCACCTCTCTAAATTCTAAAAGTAACTTTCTTTTATAATAAGCTTCTTGCTAGTTTAGATATAGCCTCTGGTGTAAACTTTCTATGAACTCCAAAAACAAACATGTATTTTTATTTTAAAGCTAGTTTTTTTTTTGCCTTGTTTGTTCAGTAAGTTCTTAGAAACACAGTGTTCAAACACAGTATCTGTCTATCTATTTATCCATCCATCCATCCATACATCTTAAAAAAAAATAGGTAGAGTACCAAGCAAAAGTACAGTACAAGTAATAAACATTCAAGAAATCATAATACACATCAGTTAAAATAATATGTATCTAGCAATTAAAGTTTGTGAACACACTTGAATTGTCTTACCTAAGCCTATTGTAACAATAAAAACTGTCACATTGCTAACTAAGAATCACTATAGTTATCATTATGATGTGCATATGAAGTGATTTGTATCATAATTTGATAATCATGTTAAATTTGTATACATTAAAAGTCAAATTAGTTTCAAATGACGGATGGAGGAATGAAAAAGGTAGAAGTAATAGATGAGGGTCATCAACAAAATACAGCAGCTTACTTGCAGTTCGGGATCAGCTGTCTTTTTTTAACTAGTATTTGTCTATATCTTGAAAATTAAGGGATTTATAAAATCACCTATGAGTGTATGTACAGACGAGTGTGCTGTCACAATGAAATGCAGTTTGGTGACACAGATGACAGATTGACAATTTGTGCATAAAATCAATGTCCAGATATGCTCAGATAATATTAACATCAAAGACTTTATTTCCATTTACTTTTTTTGTTTGTTTTTGGAGATCCTTATCTCCAATGTTATACCTGAATGTTAGTTTTGTCTATCGTAGGAAAAACATAAGTGTGCATAATTATTAAGTTAAATGTTAAGTTTCCATATTGTGCAATCTGTGCAATGAGAAAACACACACATGATCACTAGGATGCTGTGGTACACACATGCCCAGAGCGGTAGATAGCCCTAGCCTGCCACCCAGGAAGCAGCTGGGGGTTTATTGTCTTGTTCAAAGCTACTTCAGTCATGGTCTAGGGCAGGGGTGGCCAACCCGTCAGAGACCAGGAGGGACTTTTTTTTACTGTTACAGCAAAAAAAATGTTAGAAGAAATTAAAGTAAAATAACATAAAATGTAAAAAAAAGTAAAGTAAACAATATAATAAAAAAGTAAATAAATAAATAAAACTAATTAAAATAGCAGATCTAAAGAGGAAGTAAATATAAGAAGATAAAAATAAAATATTAAAATTAAAGATAAAAAGAAATAATTAAATAAAGTGACAAATTATAAAATAATAGACTAGAGTTTCTTAACTAAAAGCAGATCTAAACAGAAATGTTTTGAGACTGTTCTTGAAACTATTCAGGGATGAAATGGCTCTGAGCTCTTCAGGAAGAGAATTCCAGAGCTTTGGGCCATAGTGGCTAAAAGCACCCTCGCCAATCTTTAATCGGCATCTAGGAATCACCAGTAGATTACTGTTTGAAGACCTCAGAGACCTGACTGGAACATATCTAACCATCATTTCACTGAGGTAAAGAGGGGCCAGACCATGAAGACATTTAAAAACCATGACTAGAACCTTAAAATCTATCCTAAAGCTGACAGGTAACCAGTGCAGTGAGTGGAGTGCAGGTGTAATATGATCTCCCTTTCTCCTGCGGGTCAGAACCCTTGCAGCCGCATTCTGAACTCTCTGTAGGTGCGAAATAGAGCTCTTTGGAAGAGCAGATAGAACAGCGTTACAATAATCTAGCCTTGATGTGATAAATGCATGGACAAGTTTTTCACTGTCAGCAGGAGTGAGCATATCTCGGACCTTAGCAATGTTTCGAAGGTGAAAATAAGCTGTCTTGCATGTAGTCATGATGTGTGATTTGAAGCTGAGCTCATTATCAAAGATGACGCCCAGGTTCTTAACACATTGTCTGGCATTCAGATTCATTTGATTTAAATAGGTCTGGACATCATTCTTTTGTGAATCACTGCCAAGAACAAGAACCTCTGTCTTCTGTTTATTTAATTGCAGAAAATTGTCAGACATCCATGTCTGTATATTATCTATGCAGTCAAACAGTGAGCAAATTGATTTTAGGGCCTTAGGTTCTAGAGAAATGTAAAGTTGAGTGTCATCTGCATATTGATGATAACTAATACTATGTTTATTAATGATATGTGGTAACGGAAGCATATATAGGTTGAATAGTAACGGCCCAAGAATTGATCCTTGGGGGACGCCACAAGTTATTTTTTGACGTGTGGAGGAAGAGGTACCTAATGCTACATAGTAATCACGCCCAGTTAGGTACGATCTAAACCAGTCTAAGACTAAGCCACTAAGGCCTACCCAACTCTGTAGTCGATCAAGAAGAATTTCATGATCAACCGTGTTAAAAGCGGTGCTTAAATCCAGCAGAAAAAGGACTGAGAGTTTGCCTGCATCCTTATTCAATCTCAAGTCATTTACTACCTTTACTAGGGCTGTTTCAGTGCTGTGGAGAGCTCTGAAACCAGATTGAAAAGTGTCATTTATTTGATTTACTTTTACATAATCATTCAACTGGATTGACAACTTTTTCAATGATTTTGCTAAGAAAGGAAAGGTTAGATATAGGTCGATAATTATTGAGAATTGTGGGATCAAGATTTCTGTTCTTTAATAGTGGTTTAACCATTGCTGTTTTAAAAAAGTTAGGGAATTCACCCAATTGCAGAGACTGATTAACAATCGTTAGAACTTCATTTGCTAATGAGCTCAGAACCTGCTTGAAAAAGCATGTAGGTAAAGGGTCCAGTTCACAAGTAGAGGATTTTAGTGATGAAATCACATCAAGTAGTGTTACCATGTCAACTTCTTGGAAATAAGACATATTAAAGTTAGGCTGAGTAACTGATATAAGGGTTGATAGTCTATTAGTGCTTGTTGCTATGTTCTGCCTTATACTAGTAATCTTGTCCCTAAAAAATATAGCAAACTCATCACATTTTTCAACTGAAACAGTCTCAGGGAAGACACAGGAGGTGGGGTTTACTAGCTGATCTATATTCTCCACGAGAAATGGAGCATTCAAATAATAGCCAACCGAAAAACAACTGCAAAGCAGTCAACTTAGCAAGGCCCAGAAACAAGGACGAAATAAGGTCCAATGTTGAGCTTCCAGCGGGGCAATGTGCAGCACTGGACCGAACGACCTGCGGGTATAAAAAGGGTGCACAACATAATGGGGAACAGGTGCTAGTATTCTGGTGATTGGGATGGAAGGAGTGACTTGGTGCTCAGGGGCGTGTGTTGTAAGGCAGTGTGAGCTGAGACACGTGCCCTCTGGCGGTGACCCGGCCTCCTCACTGTGACAAATACAATATTAAAAATATACACAATGGTGGTAACTGAGATGGGTTCTATATTTATTTTTAAAATGTTGTTGTTGCAGCCATTAGATCGAAATATGCCAGTACCAGGTAACAGTAAACAGGGATGGGTGTGATGGGTGGTAGTGTGAACAATGATGATAACGATTATGTAGGCCTATGTATCCACCTACATGTGGATAAAAATCTGTCACCACACATATTTCACTTACTCTGTTGACTGAGAAGCAAAGATGGCAAAGGTTTACAGCACACATAACTCTTGATCAGAGTAATGACTCTGAAATCTCTTCTGGTAAGATTTCCTAAATGTCCTATTTTTGTTTGCCGGTTTTGGCTATTGTGTTTTTGGAAGAGACACACTGCAAAAAGTACCATCTTGATAAGTTAAAATTGTTCAAGAATATTATTCTGTTTCAAGTAGCTGAGGGTTTTTTGTATAAATTTACATAAAAATATGTTTACCTATTGGCAGTTTTTCAAAAGACAAAAACTACTTAAAATAAGGTTTTAAAAAATAAGCTTTTTTGACTAATCAATGTGTCACATTTTGCAGTGTGAAAACAATCCTATATTTGTACAAAGGAGGCATACTTGAGATGTTTTGCAATTATAATTCAAATATTATGTTTGTGTCAATGTCACATTATTTCAATCTTTCACTAATCAAATCTCAAACATATGGTCCTGTAGATGAGGAGACTTCATCACCTCCAGAAAAGAGAGGTCACATGGAGACACACGAGTGGCTAACAGAGACGCCAAAAAGCATCTGCAACTGCAACTACCCCACCTCAACCTGCATCCCCTGTGCAACCTTCTTTTCCTCCTTGCAACAGTTCTGTCCCATCTTCTGGTCCTTCCTCTGCACAACACATTGAAAGGCCTTCACATGCTCTTGACAATGAATGTAGATGCAGCGACATCTAATGGCAAATACAGAGAAAAAGTGAATTAGGAAAATCAGAGCAAGCAAGAGAAAACAAGGAGGGTACTTAAGATCAGAGCACCATCAGTTTCTCAGTGCTCACTCTCAAGACCAACCTGATTTATTGATCAGGTTGACTCTAACTTCATTTTAAATATGTGCTGTTTTACTTATTCTCAAATCTCAAATCGTATATGAAAAAGAATCTTCCATAAAAATGGCAAGTGGTAACAGGTTTTGGGGCAGAATGCACACTAATGTCCATTGCTTGAATTATGTATTTTAAAGACTTTAAAATAGCTTATCTAGTTTTGATATACTGAATACAAGTGATGGAAAATTCCTCTGCATTGTTCATGTTTGTGCTTCATGGACTTAACGATACAAGGACAAGCACACACATGTACTTTGGATTTTGTCTTGTTTTCTATATTGCAACGGTGTTGGTCAATTTATTACTAATTATAACAGTTATTCTGGACCAGACTCTTCATGAACCTATGCATCTGTTTATATGCAGTTTGTTTGTTAATGGAATATGTGGTGCTTCTGCTTTCTATCCAAAGATCCTTGCTGATCTTTTATCAGATTCCCATGTTATTTCATATACAGCATGCATGACACAAATTTGGGCAATTTATTCTTATGCCTTGTATGAATTCACATGTCTAACAGTCATGGCATATGATCGATATGTAGCTATTTGTAAACCTTTAGAATATCTGTGTATTATGACCCACCAGAAGGTTGTAAAACTGCTTATTTTTATCTGCCTCTTGTCCATACTAGAGTCAGTACTTGGAACGGCACTGACAATCCGGCTACCCTTATGTGGTAATGACATTGACAAGCTGTACTGCTCTAATTGGGAGGTTGTTAAACTCTCTTGCACAGATGTGATTGTGAATAACCTGTACGGATACTTTCTAATACTCTCTCATTTTTCTCAAACTGTGCTCATCATTGTGTCATATATTCATATCATCAGAGCTTGTTTACAGTCCAAGTCAGGGAAGGTTAAGTTCATGCAGACATGTTTCCCCCACTTAATCACTTTAACCAATTTCGCTCTTTCTCTACTCTTTGATCTCATGTATTCTCGCTATGGCAAAAGCCAGGGGCTACAAGCTCTGCGCAATATCTTGGGTATAGAGTATCTTGTTGTACCTCCTCTCCTAAACCCGATAATATACGGACTGAATTTATCCCAGATACGGCAACAGTTTTTAAAAATGTTCAGACAAAATCTGGTTTGGGTCTCACAACATTGAGCCAGAGCTGATTTTGGGGTTTTGTGTACCATCAGATGTTATAATGAGAATGTGATCCAATTGCTTGTATTATTAAGCTCATTATCATCATATTACTTAGTTGTGTCAGTCATTGGGTGATCAACTTTGTCTTTTGCCTTTTAATTCTTGAATGAATTTGTACAGAATGCTGCTAACTAGGAGAATAGCCAGCAGCTGTAAGCTATTTACTGAACACTATGTCTTTGTCTCTGTGGGTGTTTCAGTTGAATTTTTTTTTCAGTGCCATTATGAAAATAGCTTTTGCTTAATTTGAACATTAAAGTGCTAAAGCAATTTCTGTTTTAAAAAACGACTTAAACGGAACTTTCACTTATCAGTGGTGTATTGTACAAAAGTCTAGGATAGTTGTGCAAGGGCGGCTTGACCAAGACTGATCAGCATAGTTGGTTGCACGTTTGCTGAGCCAGGATGAAAAGGTATGGCTATGTCAAGTTAGGGATAGATAATAAGTATGTGTTCATAGCATTCTTAAATAGACCTCGACACTGCCCACAGAATCACAGATGGGAAAATGGATAATGGGTGTCTTACTTCAAAGTGGCTGAACAACAGCTTTTCATGGAGATTTATGAAGTGGTTAAACACATAATAAGAAAAAAAGGCAGTACTGTTGCTATAAATAATCCTTCAGTCAACCTTTTACACTAGCTATGACCAGTACACAGCATCACAGTGGTAATGGTTAAGGCAAGAAATAAAATATGCTCGGGGCCTGTTTTGGGTCTCCTTGCCATGAAGTTAAACTGCAGTTTCTACCTAGAAAAAGTACTAACTAAAGTGTTCTTGCTATATCACACAACGTAGACCAGTAGAAAATTATTACTCAGCACTATATTTTTACTCAACAGTATTAATACAACCTAGAAGGTTCTAGGGTCTAGAATGGAGTTCTTGACAAAATCAGCTTTGAATAGAGGCAGCTTTAGATTAACATAAAATAGTTTATTATCCTACACATGAGAGTAGACTTTCATTGTCACTGAAATTTTGTGGATATACAAACAACTTCCACAGTGAGTCTCGACTGTTGTGAAATAATGACTTGCCACACATCATTCCTGTGGTAAAATATGTTACAAGCCAGTATAGCTTAAGCGCGTAACAGAAAGAAAGTAAATTGTGTACTAAGGTAAAGGAAAATTGCTGTAATAGTAGAAGATCATGGAAGCCTGATAAATAACCCACAAATTGCTCCAGCACTGATAAATGAGTAGATATATTGTTCACAAACTACAGCAACAATAGAAACAATAGCAACAACACAAAGCATGAAGTGAGGCTCTCCTTAAGCCTGGTTTATACTTGACGCGCCGCGAGCGGCGCGAGGGTCCGCGCGGCGAAAATGACGTAATCGCTGTGGCTCCGCCCGTGCGCGAGGGCCTCGCGCGCTGTCGCGGCGCGAGGTCGTGCACCTCTCGAATTTTGTGCGCCGCGCTTCAGCGCGATCAACAAAGTCATGTTTGCAGGGTTCATACACCTTTACAACGTGGAATTAAAGCATTTGTACGGCACTTTCAAGGTCCATTTCAATATTTTCCAGCACGATAAACATAATTAAGTTAAATATTAATACATATACTCGAAATGATTCGAAATAATTCCCTTTTTTATCACATTATTTAATGGTGGTTTATTTTCAAAACGCCCAATCTTAACGTCTTCACGTTCTCTCATGTTTCGTCCTGGAATTACAAGAGGCTCGTATTTGTTAACGTAATTTCAACATTTTAATGTACTTTAGCCTAAATTCCAGCACTTTTCAAACCTGAAATGAAAACCTTTCGCGAAAGTATAAACGCCTACACCGCTCGCGCAGGGTCGCGCGAGGTGGGCGGAGTCGCGCGCTACGGTCGCTCGCGAAAGTATAAACCAGGCTTTACAGCGTCTCTGGTTGGCGACTTCCACAAAACATGAGAAAAGTGAGTATCACTAGGGGCACACAGAGATATGGGAGACCAACACAGGCAGTGAAACAGAGCACACAAGTGCACCAACAAGCCTAAAGACCTAACAAGACTTTGTCTGTCTAGTTTTCCTAGGCAATTGTCAAAACATTTTCCAAACATATATTTTCCGGGAGGCCGGGATGGGCAGGAACCATGGAATGGTTATGATAGGAGGTAGGTCTGAAGGCTTGGCTACTGCATTGTTCAGAATTCCTCCTAGCTATAGCATGGCCACATAGTCACAATTTTGATATTGAAGTTGTTCAATTGTGCAGGTTATAGGGGTTTAAAAGATACACGTGACTCCATGTCAGACCACAGGGAAATGCACAATGTGAGAGGTATAATTGAAGCCTCCATAATTTGCTGTGCACACTTGCTCTAGAAAACATTTAAGTTCATATGTCACACTTCATTCCACCCTTACTTTGTTATTTTGGGTGCACACCCTCTTCTTCCTGTGGATGGAACAAGATTCAGACAGGAGAATTGTGGTATGTTTGGTCTGTTGAGATGATACTAGTGATGAGTGACTAATCAATCGTATGGCCAGTATTTTAGTAAAATTTTTTACATCAGCATTCAACTGATGGACGATATGAATTACATTTTGTTGCATCTTTACCTGGATGAAATAAGATTGTAATCGAGGCCTCTTGGCTGCAGATATGAGTGGTAAGAGATAATGATATTTCTTAGCTATTTTATTTAGTCTTCTATAATCAATACAAGGGTATAGTCTTCCATTTTTCTTTCTTAGAAAAAGAAACCAGAAGCCAGGAGAGAAGTGGAGGGGCATATAAATGCTTATTTCAAGGTGATGTATTCTTCCATAGACCGTTCTTCCTTTTGGGTGAGGGGGTAGATGCTGGCCTTGGGGATGGTAACGCCTTTGTTTAACTCAGTCATACAGTCATATGGCCAGTGTTGAGGTATCATGGTGGCCTTTTCTCTACTAAACACTGCTCGTAGATCTTTATATTCAGGAGGTATTTCAAATGATACAGCAGTTTCAGGACTTTTCTCTGAAGTAGAAGTAACTCGAACAGTATGGGACACTAACCCTAGTATGGTTCACTCACCATTGCAGATCTGGACCTGGGTTCATTAGAGAACCGCTTAGCAGATCAACGTCTTTTGCAGGGCACTTCAGGGCAACATCTTACCGGATGAACCTCTATACCACAATACAAGAATAAATCATGGTTCAAATGTCTGTAGCGCTCCTCTCAGATTAATCTGGAGAAGTCGCACTGTATAGGCTCCTCAGTGGTGGGACCCTCAGCTCATGTGAAGGTGGTAGGACAGCGCTGCTTATGGCACTTTCTCTCCTTTATACTCCTACATTGCCCTCTGTGGAAGCTCAGTAGTTTATGGCACATGTCTGAACTAGGCCTAATTTGGCACAGTTCCTGTCCATGTACCTAGGCAAACTTTCCACTTAGGGCTGGGAGATGTGCAACTAGACCTTATTTTATAGAGACATTAAATCATGAACTAAATTATAGATTCATCATCAAATAAACAAATTTCCATCACAAATGGTCTCTGTCTCTTTTAAAGTGTTACTTTTTTGGGCAAGGTACCGCCAAACAAGAGAATCACATGTATTAAAGCTGATGTAAGCTATTTGTTTAATTAAGCCACTTTTTATATCCTGTCTGGGTAACTACTTTGAGATCTATCAGGGACTACTGTCACTTAGGGCTACTCCCCCCTCTCCTAGCTGTCACTCCAGTGTCCCTGCTCCTCGTGTCTGTGTTGTTCCTTGCTTGTTACCATAGCTTCCCGCTGTCTGCCACGCCCATGTCGTCATTGTTTTCACCTGTTTCTAGTGTAGTTCCGTGTACTTATAGTCCCTGTGTTTCCCTAGTCCTTGGTCTGTTATTTGTAGTTTATAGTTCCTTTGTGCATCTATGTTCTGTCTTTGCTGCCTTGTGGTAATCGCTATCTCTGTTGTCTGCTCCTTGTTCTGTGTTACTCTGCCTTGTTTCATTACTGTCTGTTTTATCATGCCTCTGTATCTGTCTAATCTGGATGGCTCACCCGTTATGACCCCTGCCTATACCTATGACTTTGACTATGTAATTCCCCTTATTAAATCTTGCTCTCCTCAGCGTTTGTGGCCGCTTCCATGCTCCGTAACGCGCTACACGTTACAACTACAAATTCATGCATTTCAGCTCAGCTGTCTTGATCATTCTGGAAATTGTTATTAATTGTTATTTATGCTTAATAAAACAGCATGAAAATCAATAATTGCCACACAAATTAAAACATTCAGTAATACATGTATTCGTCCGAAATGCATTTAGAATTCTCTTCATGTCTATATGTGAATGCACTACAATGAAACAAAGCTTGTTAAATAGTGCAGAAGTGGTTTTTTAGGGTTATCCACAAGAAACCATTCATTTAGCCCCAATGTGGTCCACAAAAGTGCAGAAGGTGGTTGTAACGTTTCACGGGGGCAGGAGGTAGCAGGAGTGACGCAAGTGCAATATTCAGGGGGGTTTAATAGGAAAGTAACAAACACAAATATAACACAGAGGGCAGAGGGACAATACTAAACAATAGGGAGAGGACACCAACTAAACAGGTAAGCTAACCAACAGGGAAACGTGAATGTATAGACCATAACAACCTGAGAACTATGTAAGCATACGGAGGGGAAGAACATATGATACAGGGATAACACAACCGTAAACTTAAACTAAGCAAACAATGAGACACGGAAGTACAAAAGATTACAGAAGACTAGGGGTATGCACAAGGAAAACATACGCGCTGAACATGGGAAACAAAACAAACGAAGGCTAAGAACGAAGCAGAGAGGGAGAACAAGAACTATAACATAACCAGACTATGAAGCAGGGCAAAAGGAAAAACGAGGGACTTATACACAAGGACAATAGCATGAACGGACCAAAGGCAAAACAGAGGAACAGCGAGGGACTCACGTACAGGGAATAACCGACAAGGGAATGAAACACTCGGGGTTCTTTATACACAGAGACAAGATGGTGAAACGAGACTCAGGTGTGTGGGCACTAACGAGGGGGGCGTGACAGACAGAGGGAGGAACGAATGGGAGTGGGGAGCTAGGCGGGACCAGGGAGGAGGGAGGGGCTGGACGTGACATAACCCCCCCTCAAGGCGTGCAACTCCGGGGCACGCCAACCAGGGAGGGCCAGACAGACGCTGGGGACAGAGACACCACGACACAGAGGGAAACGAGAGGGCGAGGCCGGGGCAGGGACAACAGACACGGGGTAGGACGGACACAACGGCCAGGACACCGGACGCATGGGAGGACCAGGACAAGGAACGGGTGGCGACATGGGAACGGGGCCAGACAAGACAGGACAGGGGGTCGACACAGGGGGCGAGACCAAGGGGGCTGGACAAGACGGGGTCAAGGGCACAGGACTGGACACCAGGGAGGACTGAGGCGCGGAGGCAAACAGGCGGAGGACGACGGAGATGGGGACGGGAACAAAGTGGGTGATGATCTGGGGAACAGAGACAGGGACAGGGACATGAAGGACACCACCAAGGACGGACACAGGGACGGGCACGCGGACGCGGACAGACACGCACACAGGAACGGGGACCAACAGGAAACCAGGAAGGGGACAGGGCAAAAAGGGGAACACAGGTGTGTGCAAAACAGGATCAACCAAGGGGCGAGTATGTACACAGAAAGGCATAGAATTAGTCCCAGGCCCACAGGCGGGCAAAGTAGTCTCTGTAGGGGCTGGCGTATGCTGAGAAGCGTCCTGGGGAATCGGCTGAGCCGGTGGAGTGTCCACGGGAGCCGGGGAAGGGTCCAGGGGTGCCGGCTGGTCCGGCTGAAGGACAGCGGAGACCGGGGAGGCCGGAGGAGGGGCCGCAGGGAACTGGGAGGCCAGGTGACGGGTCGCAGGGAGCGACCAGGCCTGTTGGTCGGCAGCGGGAACAGGCGGAGTCCGCTGGTGGGCAGCGGGAACAGGCGGGGTCCGCTGGCGGGCAGCGGGAACAGGCGGGGTCCGCTGGCGGGCAGCGGGAGCCGCAGCCGGCGCGGGCGACCTCTCCAGGGTCGTGGGGACAGGAACTGGCGTGGACTGCCGACGGGCAGCGGGAACAGGAACTGACGTGGACAACCCCTCCAGGGTCGCGGGGACAGCAGCCGGCGCGGGCGACCTCTCCAGGGTCGCGGGGACAGCAGCCGGCGCGGGCGACCTCTCCAGGGTCGCGGGGACAGGGGTGTCAACAGGGCCTGAGGCAGCTGTGCGGATGACATCGGGGGGTACGGCCGCCGTGTAGACGTCATTGTGGGGCGCGACCGCCGTGCAGACGTCATCGGGGGCTGAGGCAGCAGAGGCGTTGTCGCCGTCTGGAGCAGGCGGGGATGCCGGGCAGGCGTCGCCGCCGTCAGGGACCGGGCTCGCCGGGCAGGCGTCGCCGCCGTCAGGGACTAGGGAGGCCGGGCGGCGGGCCGCAGAGACCGGCCGTCGGGCCGCAGGGACCGGAGGTGCCGCCGGAGTACAGTCATCGGAGAGCGGTGCCGCCGCACTGACGTCATCGGGGGGCGGTGCCGTCGCACTGACGTCATCGGGGGGCGGTGCCGTCGCACTGACGTCATCGGGGGGCGGTGCCGTCGCACTGACGTCATCTGGGGCCGGTGCCGTCGCACTGACGTCATCGGGAGCAGGCGACACCGGGCAGGTCTCACTTGGAACAGGCAGGAATGCAGGGCCGGTGCTGCCTGCAGGAGCCGGAGACGTAGGGACCGCGTCGTCGTCAGGGGTCAGAGCAGCTGGGCCGACGTCGTCGTTGAGGGACGGAGCAGCTGGACCAACGTCACCAGGCAGGGAGGCCGTTGCGCCGACGTCACCGGAGGGCGGGGCCACCGTGCCAACGTCATCTGGGGTCGGGAGCACCGGTGTGGTATCCTCGGAGCCCAGGGACGTAGGGCAGGCGCCGTCCTTGCGGTCCCCGATTCCTCCCACACGGCTGATGGAGTAGGCCTATTGGGGACCGCGGGTTTGGGCACAACCACCCGCAAAAAATCCTTTGGGGAATGCCCCCGCCGCTTGTCCCCCAATCTGATGGGAGGAGGGCCGTATAGTGACTCCAGCGAACCTGGCGCGCATATACTTAAAAAACCCCTCAACAGTTAAGGCTTCAGTCATGCGCTGAGATAATATTAAGTTCGCCCACTCGAGGGCCTTGGCTCTTAGGAGAGAACGCATAAATAAAACCAGTATATCCTCAGGTGGCGGAGGGCAAGTTAACATTCGGATGTAAAGTGTACATTGCATGACAAAGTAGTCAGCAGGCATGGTCTCCCCATCGTACTCCTCAGGGCAGGGGGCCAGCGATGGTAGGGCAATGTATTTTCCCTTCGAGTCCTTGACCAGTAAGGCCTGCAGGTTATCTAGACTGGATAAAAAATAATCACTTTCTCCGGGAACTACGGGATTGCGGGAAGTACATGGTTCTTGCTGCGTCATATTTTTAGGGTCGGTCATTCTGTAACGTTTCACGGGGGCAGGAGGTAGCAGGAGTGACGCAAGTGCAATATTCAGGGGGGTTTAATAGGAAAGTAACAAACACAAATATAACACAGAGGGACAATACTAAACAATAGGGAGAGGACACCAACTAAACAGGTAAGCTAACCAACAGGGAAACGTGAATGTATAGACCATAACAACCTGAGAACTATGTAAGCATACGGAGGGGAAGAACATATGATACAGGGATAACACAACCGTAAACTTAAACTAAGCAAACAATGAGACACGGAAGTACAAAAGATTACAGAAGACTAGGGGTATGCACAAGGAAAACATACGCGCTGAACATGGGAAACAAAACAAACGAAGGCTAAGAAAGAAGCAGAGAGGGAGAACAAGAACTATAACATAACCAGACTATGAAGCAGGGCAAAAGGAAAAACGAGGGACTTATACACAAGGACAATAGCATGAACGGACCAAAGGCAAAACAGAGGAACAGCGAGGGACTCACGTACAGGGAATGACCGACAAGGGAATGAAACACTCGGGGTTCTTTATACACAGAGACAAGACGGTGAAACGAGACTCAGGTGTGTGGGCACTAACGAGGGGGGCGTGACAGACAGAGGGAGGAACGAATGGGAGCGGGGAGCTAGGCGGGACCAGGGAGGAGGGAGGGGCTGGACGTGACAGTGGTTTTTAGGGTTATCCACAAGAACCAATTCATTTAGCACCAAAGTGGTCCAGAATAGTGCAGAAGTGGTTTTTTAGGGTTATCTACAATAACCCATTCATTTAGCACCAAAGTGGTCCACAATAGTGCAGAAGTGGTTTTTTAGGGTTAGCCACAAGAACCAATTCATTTAGCACCAAAGTGGTCCAGAATAGTGCAGAAGTGGTTTTTTAGGGTTATCTACAAGAATGCATTCATTTTGCACCAAAGTGGTCCACAATAGTGCGGAAGTGGTTTTTAGGGTTATCCACAAGAACCCATTCATTTAGCCCCAAAGTGGTTTAAATAGTGCATAAGTGGTTTTTAGCTATAAGAACCCATTCGTTTAGCCCCAAAGTGGTTTAAATAGTGCAGAAGTGGTTTTTTAAGGTTAGCCATAAGAACCCATTCATTTAGCACCAAAGTGGTCCACAATAGTGCAGAAGTGGTTTTTTAGGGTTATCCATAAGAACCCATTCATTTAGCCCCAAAGTGGTTTAAATAGTGCAGAAGTGGTTTTTTAGGGTTATCCACAAGAACCCATTCATTTAGCCCCAATGTGGTCCACAAAAGTGCAGAAGGTGGTTTTTAGGGTTATCCACAATAACCCATTCATTTAGCACCAAAGTGGTCCACAATAGTGCAGAAGTGGTTTTTTAGGGTTATCTACAAGAATGCATTCATTTTGCACCAAAGTGGTCCAGAATAGTGCAGAAGTGGTTTTTTAGGGTTATCTACAAGAATGCATTCATTTTGCACCAAAGTGGTCCACAATAGTGCATAAGTGGTTTTTGAGGGTTAGCCATAAGAACCCATTCATTTAGCCCCAATGTGGTTTAAATAGTACAGAAGTGGTTTTTTAGGTTTATACACAAGAACCAATTCATTTAGCACCAAAGTGGTCCAGAATAGTGCAGAAGTGGTTTTTTAGGGTTATCTACAAGAATGCATTCATTTTGCACCAAAGTGGTCCACAATAGTGCGGAAGTGGTTTTTAGGGTTATCCACAAGAACCCATTCATTTAGCCCCAAAGTGGTTTAAATAGTGCAGAAGTGGTTTTTTAGGGTTATCCACAAGAACCCATTCATTTAGCCCCAATGTGGTCCACAAAAGTGCAGAAGGTGGTTTTTAGGGTTATCCACAAGAACCAATTCATTTAGCACCAAAGTGGTCCAGAATAGTGCAGAAGTGGTTTTTTAGGGTTATCTACAAGAATGCATTCATTTTGCACCAAAGTGGTCCACAATAGTGCGGAAGTGGTTTTTAGGGTTATCCACAAGAACCCATTCATTTAGCCCCAAAGTGGTTTAAATAGTGCATAAGTGGTTTTTTAGGGTTAGCTATAAGAACCCATTCATTTAGCCCCAAAGTGGTTTAAATAGTGCAGAAGTGGTTTTTTAGGGTTAGCCATAAGAACCCATTCATTTAGCACCAAAGTGGTCCACAATAGTGCAGAAGTGGTTTTTTAGGGTTATCCATAAGAACCCATTCATTTAGCCCCAAAGTGGTTTAAATAGTGCAGAAGTGGTTTTTTAGGGTTATCCACAAGAACCCATTCATTTAGCCCCAATGTGGTCCACAAAAGTGCAGAAAGTGGTTTTTAGGGTTATCCACAATAACCCATTCATTTAGCACCAAAGTGGTCCACAATAGTGCAGAAGTGGTTTTTTAGGGTTATCTACAATAACCCTTTCATTTAGCACCAAAGTGGTCCACAATAGTGCAGAAGTGGTTTTTTAGGGTTATCTACAAGAATGCATTCATTTTGCACCAAAGTGGTCCAGAATAGTGCAGAAGTGGTTTTTTAGGGTTATCTACAAGAATGCATTCATTTTGCACCAAAGTGGTCCACAATAGTGCATAAGTGGTTTTTTAGGGTTAGCCATAAGAACCCATTCATTTAGCCCCAATGTGGTTTAAATAGTACAGAAGTGGTTTTTTAGGTTTATACACAAGAACCAATTCATGTAGCACCAAAGTGGTCCAGAATAGTGCAGAAGTGGTTTTTTAGGGTTATCTACAAGAATGCATTCATTTTGCACCAAAGTGGTCCACAATAGTGCGGAAGTGGTTTTTAGGGTTATCCACAAGAACCCATTCATTTAGCCCCAAAGTGGTTTAAATAGTGCAGAAGTGTTTTTTTAGGGTTATCCACAAGAACCCATTCATTTAGCCCCAATGTGGTCCACAAAAGTGCAGAAGGTGGTTTTTAGGGTTATCCACAAGAACCAATTCATTTAGCACCAAAGTGGTCCAGAATAGTGCAGAAGTGGTTTTTTAGGGTTATCTACAATAACCCATTCATTTAGCACCAAAGTGGTCCACAACAGTGCAGAAGTGGTTTTTTAGGTTTATACACAAGAACCAATTCATTTAGCACCAAAGTGGTCCAGAATAGTGCAGAAGTGGTTTTTTAGGGTTATCTACAAGAATGCATTCATTTTGCACCAAAGTGGTCCACAATAGTGCGGAAGTGGTTTTTAGGGTTATCCACAAGAACCCATTCATTTAGCCCCAAAGTGGTTTAAGACACAAATAAGATTGATAGAGGTAGTTGCATCACTGGGTCAATACTAGAGTAATTAGAATCTTCAGGGAGTTTTTACACATGATCTGTATGGCAGTCGACAAAAAAACTGTATATATAACTGAGGGCACCAGGTATGGAAAACAGAAAAGTAAGTGTTGATGGAACTATGAGCATACTAACAAATGATGAGTGACTGTGGACATTTTAAGCAGATAGACAAATTGCTACACAAAGAAACCATTTAGGGATTATAATTGTTTTCTTTTACAGCAAATGAGGTTGTAATTTTTTTTTTTAACTTGACATCTGGATTTGTTTCCAAATATACTGAAAAGGAGTGATGGAAAATTCTTCTGCAGAGTTCACATTTGTCCTTCATGGACTAAATGACACAAGAACAAACAAACAGATTTACTTTGGATTTGGTCTTGTTGTCTACACTGTGACTGTCCTGGTAAATTCAGCATTAGTCATAACAATTATTCTGGATAAGACACTTCATGAACCTATGTATCTGTTCATATGCAATTTGTTTGTTAATGGAATGTGTGGTGCTTCTGCTTTTTATCCAAAGATCCTTTATGATCTTTTATCAGATATCCGTGTTATTTCATACACAGCATGCCTGATACAAATATATTTTATTGTCTTTTATACTTTGTGTGAGTTCACATGTTTAACTGTCATGGCATATGACAGATATGTAGCCATTTGTAAGCCTTTGGAATATTTCACTATTATGACACATCAGAAGGTTATGAAGCTACTGGCTTTTAGTTGGCTCATGTCCTTTTTGCAAACATCCATCGGGGCAGTGTTGACAGCAAGGCTGGTTTTATGTGGTAATGACATTGACAAGCTGTACTGCTCTAATTGGGAGGTCGTTAAGTTGTCTTGCACAGATGTGATTCTGAACAATGTGTATGGGTACTTCCTCATTTTGTCTCATGTTTCCCAAGCTGTGCTCATTATTGTGTCATATATTCACATCATCAGAGCTTGCTTGTGGTCCAAGACAGGGAGGGTTAAATTCATGCAGACATGCATTCCCCATTTAATCACCCTCATGAATTTCAGTGTCTCCCTAATCTTTGATGTCATGTATTCTCGCTATGGCAAAAGCCAGGGGCTGCAAGCTCTTCGCAATATCTTGGGTATGGAGTATCTTGTTGCACCTGCTCTCCTAAACCCTATAATATATGGAATAAACCTCAGTAAGATACAACAGCGGTTTGTGAAAATGTACAACCACAGACTTAAAGCTGTGAGTTGATATTGATAACAGTAAAACATTCAATTCAATTCACTTTATTGATCCCACGAGTGGGAAATTCAAGCACAAAATGGACATACGTTAAAGCGACAGAGAATAGATGTACCGTGTAATGATGAGAAGGCAGAGCCCTGTGTGCTTTGTGTCATATGAACAGTAGGCACAAAGATAATTCAAATCAGAATTTGGCAGTGAGCTTTTTTATTGCCCAAGAACTGTTTTAATTCATAGTTTTAAAATAGCCTGCCGTATTCACCTTTACAACCATGCAATAGAGGTTACTGTTAAAGTAATATTTATTTTTCATGAAACATTCTTAAAAGTATAATCGCATTACATCAGAATACTTTTAACTTTAATATTTGCATTTATATAAATTTTTTATGCTCTTTGTCTATGTTAATACTTTAACTGAAACACTTACTCTAACAAAAGAATTACAACAGTCTGCCTGTATTCATCATGTAGGAAATGTCTTCTGTGAAGGTGGTCCTCCCTTCCTGTCAGTCAACATGCCTGTGGATAGAAGGATTTTGGAGAAAAGTTTTGAAACAAACCAAGGATTGAAAGAAGAGAATGGTTTCATATCAATGACATTAAAATTGATTACAACAGCTTTAAATGGCCTCTAAAAGTGTTTCAAATAGCAATTGTATATGAGAGTATTCAATCAAAGAGCAATACCACCATTTATTCTTTGATAGTTGTATGACTATAGTCAGACCCTGCCATAAACAAAATTACAATTTGCCAATTTACCTTTTCATGGTTTCCCCCTCCCTGGTGTGAAGGATCCCACGGCAATGCCTCCTCGTGTTCTTGGTCTTGGTTAGTGCTTTGGTAATTTCCTCGGGTTTCTATGTGCTAAGCTTGCTATATCAATAGAGCGATGGTCATAAAGACATGATACAGAAAAGTAATGAAGCACCATCACTTGATGTTCAAGGACAATTCTCCTCCAAAAAGGTACAGTTTAATAATAGATAAATACATTTTTAAAACCTTCAGATGAAAGCAGATGCATGAAATGGTTTTTAATATGTAGCCTTTGTCTAGCATCTATTCTGTTGGATAATGCTTTAATTTGTTTAGGTTTCAAAACGCAATTTTATTTAACTGTCCCAAACGGAGGTCAAAAGGGAAGCACAGCTAGAGACAAATAATGTCCCCCTCCCATGTTCCCAGGTAGGACATTTTAGGATAGGACAAGATATGTCATTGGTACATGAGGTGGAACAAAATTGAGTACCCAAGGTCTGCAGTTACCCCAGTCTTATTTTAGAAAATCTGAGCCAATTTTGATATTGGTAAAGTGACTGTGTGGTAAAATGTCAGTGTGCCGGATATTATTTTGAGCTATACATTTCTGGAATTAAGCTATTCCTCAGTCTATACTTTATGCTCTACAACCTCCTGCCTGAGGGAGGGGGACAAAAAGTATGTGTGCTTGGTCAGTGGGGTCGTACTTGATGCAGAGGGCACTCTTCCTACATCTGGAGGTATAAATTTATGTGGTGGTGGGGAGGCTGGTACGTTGACAGGCCTCTCCCCGAGGGAGGCTGATCAGAGTTTCATAGTGATGGTGCTCCATGCTCTAGTCTCACCCTTCGTTGCTGGTCTGGGGTCAGACTGCTGGGCACTGGGCAATCTTGGAGAATGCTCCCCTTGGGACTCTTTTCTCATCTGCTTCTTCTTTCTAATGTTTATTTATTTATTTTAAATTTGTGGTCATTTTTCTAATCCATTATAGTTTTTATATAAACTCTCTTGTTTATTTTCCTGTAAAGTGTCCTTGTGTGTCCTGAAAGGCGCTTATAAATAAAATTCTATTATTATTATTATTGGGGGCAGGGCTCAGTCATGGTACAGCCCCTCCCCCGGGCCTGTTGGTGTATGTGGTTACCTTTGTCTGTGTCTATCTATGAGTATGTGCTTTTGCTTTTCTTCTTAATGTTGTGTGTCTTGGTTATGTTCATGTATTTAAGTAAAGTCTATGTCTTTACAGTTCTTGTCATATGTCATCCACAACGTAGTGTCCCCCGAAACTACATGACCTGAAATGAAGGAGTTAATGGTGAAGGAGATGGAGATGATGGTTAATTGGATCCAGTGGGCATTGCTGGAAGTCAGGAGTTGATGGATATTATCTGAGTAGAGAGGGTAGAAAGAAGGTTAGAGATACTGCAATCTCAGGAGTAAGAAGGGATGAAGGAGGAGTGGGGGAGGGTTAAGGAGAGAAGAAAAAATGCTAAATAGCTTGAGTGGGTTGGATGCGAATGATTCAAATTTCTGTCTGCAGTGGGCCGACTTTGCCTATGTGACTTCCAATGAGAACTTTGAAAGGTGAGCCTGATATGAGCTGAGGTCTGAATCTTGGTGACTCTGTTTCCACTGCTTCTCTACATTTCTTAGTTTTCTCCTGTGGCTGCATAGCACTTCCATTAGCCAGGGGTGGATGGGTCAGATCATCAGATTATTGATTGATGAAGAGAGGAAAGTATTTGTAATTGTGTCCAGGGAGAGAGAAGAAAGACAGTCCTGGTGAGGATGGGAGGTCAAGATTATAGCAGCAAGGGTTGAGGGAGTGATGATTTAGATGGAAGTAAGAATAATGTATGGAGGAAGTGTGAGTGGAAATGGCAGGAAGGGAAAGAGAAGGATAGAAGGTGATGGTCTGAGAGGTGAAGTGGGGTGGCTGTAATGTCCGATGTTCCAGTGGCTCATGTAAAGACCAAGTCCAGAATGTTGCCAACAACAAAAATACAACTGCCACTGTGGACAGGGGCGAACAGTAGTGGGCCCACTGTACCGTGACAGTACATGCTTATTTATGATAAATATCTGTTAATAAGATGATTCCAGTATTTTTAACTATTGACACAGTTACAGTGGGGGGGGAAAGTATTTAGTCAGTTACCAATTGTGCAAGTTCTCCCACTTAAAAAGATGAGAGAGGCCTGTAATTTACATAATAGTTAGACCTCAACTATGTCTCAACATCAACAGACCTCAACAGAAATTTAGATTTTTTAAGAATTTATTTGCAAATTATGGTGGAAAACGTATTTGGTCACCTACAAAAAAGCAAGATTTCTGGCTGTCACAGATCTGTAACCTCTTTTTTAAGAGAGAGTTGTGGCAGTTCACTGCTGAATCGTTTTGGTCCCCATGCTTTATCTCTCTCAGTCTTCTCTTGTTGGTATCGTGCTGCATTTGTTGGTGTTTTGCCACGATTGCATTTTTTCTCTCTCTTGCTCCCTTTGTTCTTTCGAGTACTTACCTCCTGCGCCGCTCCCTGGCCTATCTCAAGTTTTCTCCCACTACTATATTCCTGTGCAGTTCATGACAGACATGAGAAGATAAGCATACCAGGAAATCTGTTTACAATAATGTAATATCGATCATTAGATGCATGTACTCGCTATACATAGAACGCTAAAGTCAGCAACATTCTATAGACAGTGATGGTTTAGTTACCTTGAAAAAGTAATATGATTACTGAGTACTGATTACTCCTTTAAAAAGTAACTAAGTTACATATTACTGTCACGGTGAGGCGGCCGCCTCCGTCCACAGCGGCTGTTGTTGTTGTTGTTTGGTGACGTCATGTGCGTCCCTCAGGTGGGCGGAGCCCATGATCCGTCTCACCTGAGGGTCGTTTGTTTGCCTATTATGTCTTGTCTTTGTACCAGTTGACCGCTGGTCATTATATCCTTAATTTGGATCTTTTGCACGGGTTTTGGTTTGCACACTTTCTATTAAACCATCCTTTTTCCCTGAGACTTGGCGTGATCGCTTCCTTTTCAGTTGCTCACACCGCCCGTCACAATTACTTGATTTTAAAAGTAACTACATTAGATTACAGGTTACTTTAGTAGTTACATTCAGCAGCAAAATGAGTTTTTCCAATACTCACTTTATTGGAAGTGCATTTTAACAATGTATCTCCTGACATTACGTTTATGTGGCTGCACAGTATTATTTGTAAATATATTTGTAAACATAATACAAGAGAACTGTTCAGTCAGACAGCCATTTGTTGTGAAACAAAATACCATTACAATTTCAAGCATTTTTAAGTAGGCTACGTTAGCCAAAATTGCAGCACTTTTCAAACCTGGAACACAATGCAACATTAAAATTTGTCAGGTAAATGTTCCTTCCCCTGTTTTCGAGGGGTATTCCTTTACACTACCACATATCGTTACGGACAACACTGCAAAGAATGACGTGAACGCTTTCGCGCTCTCACAGGTTTGCGCGCAGCATGCAGAGTCGAGCGCTACAGTCGGATGCAAAAGTATAACTGAGCCAGGAAGAAAGGAAAAATATATATTTTTACTAAGGAAAATAAAAATAGTAACACACAGTTATTTGGATAAGTAACTTTAATCTGATTACTGGACTGGAAATATTACTTGTTACTGAAAAAAGTGGTAAGATTAGAGTAACGCGTTACTGACATAACTGTCTATAGATTAATTCCAAATGTCCATATAGCTGGACATAAATGTTTTGCTCAAAATTTGGGACTGTGAAAATAACTTTCCATTGTTGGTATAATTATTTTTCATATCAGTTTATGGGTACGCTCCAACGTTGTTTGCTGACCAGGAGAAAGATGTGCCTGTGCCAGCTTTGGTGAAACGGTGTCGGCTGACCTGGCAGAGGCCCTGCAGGACCTTACTAGTAGCATCCTCCAGGTACCACCGTAGCGCTGACAAGCAGCGACTCCCTGCCACGTCCTTCCGTCCGGGTCAGAGAGTGTGGTTGTCGGCGAAGGACCTGCCGGTTCGGGGAGCCACCTGGAAATTGGCTCCGTTACCTGGGTCCATTGAAGATCCGGTATCTTACCGTCTGCTGTTTCCCCCATCGCTCAGGGTCCATCCGGTCTTTCATATGTCTCGCCTCCAGCTGGTACTGTATCACCTACCTCTGGCTCCGCCACCCCCTCGGATCATTGATTGGGCTCCGGCCTAGAGGCCATGATCAGTACCTGATGGACTGGGAGGGGTACGGTCCTGAGGAGCTTTTGCCTCCCTGCATTTTCTCCTGGTGTTTTTGCTAGACCAGTGTTTTGCTGTTGAAAGAGCCATATTGGACCAAAAAAACAAAAAACAAATATGTCTGGAGCCGCAAAAAATGTAAAGCCATATAAGCCTTATAATGAAGGCAACACCTATATGTATCTATATTAGCCTACTATCAAAGTTAGCTATAACTTTTGGCAACTTTTCAAGATCACTTGAAATTGAATTTCATTAAGAATGTTGGTGTCATGTTTGTCTCCTACAAAAACTATATAAAACAAAAAATATATTTCTCTCCCCCATCTTTTTACATTTTCAAACATTTTTGAAAAAGCTCCAGGGAACGCTAGGGTAGCGCCAAAGAGCCGCATGCGGCTCTAGAGCCATGGGTTGCCGACCCCCGTGCTAGACTGAGTTTTTGAATGAGCTTTGGTTTGAGTTTTCCACGCTCTTTAAGTTGGAGTTTTTCCCTAATTCCCTGTGTTTGTCTGCTTCTCTCGCTTTTCAGCATTTACTGTTGTTACTACTTGTGCAAGCCGGCACTTGGGTCCACCTTTTCACAGTATTTTCACTCACAGCATTATATCAACTGTGGGAGCAATAATTAGAAAATGGAAGACCTTCAAGACCACTGATAATCTCCCTCGATTCTCCACACAAGATCTAAGCCAGTTGGGGCAAAATGATCACAAGAACGGTGAGCAAAAATCCCAGAACCACACGGGGGAACCTAGTGAAGGACCTGCTGAAAGCTAGAACCAACATTAAAAAGGTTACAGTCAGTAACATACTACGCTGCCAGGGACTCAGATCCTGCAGTGCCAGACATGTCCCCCTGCGTAAGCCAGTACATATCCGGCCCCATCTAAAGTTTGCTAGAGAGCATTTGGATGTTCCAGAAGAATACAGGGAGAATGTCATATGGTCAGATGAAACCAAAGTAGAGATGTTTGGTACAAATACAACTCATCGCGTTTGGAGGAGAGTGAATGCTGAGTTGCGTCCAAAGAACACCATACCTCCTGTGAAGCATGGAGGTGGCAACACCATGCATTGGGAATGTTTCTCTGCAAAGGGCAACATGAAAGAATGAATGGGGTCATGTATTGTAAGAAAATGAGTGCAAACCTCCTTCCATTAGTAAGGGCATTGAAGATGAAACGTCTTTCAGCATGACAATGATCCCAAGCACACTGCCAGGGCAACAAAGGAGTGGCTTTGTAAGATATATTACAAAGTCCTAGAGTGGCCTAGCTAGTCTCCAGATCCCAACCCCATAGAAAACCTTTGGAGGGAGTTGAAAGTCTGTGGTGCTTGCTGACAGCCGCAAAACATCACTGCTCTAGAGGAGATCTGCATAGAGGAATGGGCCAACATAAGGATATATAACAAAGTACTAGCATTAACTTTTGTTATTGACGAAATACTTATTTTTCACCATAATTTGCAAATAAATTCTTTAAAAATCAGACAGTGTGATTTTCTGAATTTTTGTTTCTCATATTGTCTCTCATAGCTGAGGTCTACCTATGATGTCAATTACAGGCCTCTCTCATCTCTTTAAGTGGGAGAATTTGCACAATTGGTGACTGTAAATTACACCTTCAGGGAGTTTATGCACAGCATCATTTGCATAACAGACTACAAAAAAAATCTATATATAAGCTAGGGTGACCAAACGTCCATATTTCCCAGGACATGTCCGTATTTCACGTCCTGTCCCGGGTTTTTTTTTTTAAGTGAGGAAATGTCCTGGTTTTTAAATTATCTTCATACAGGCACTAGGGCACTGTGCACAGCGCTGTGTGTGACTTTCGTGAGTGACCATAGCGCGTGACTCCGCACACCTCGCGTGAACCAGCGCAAACGGCGGAGGCATTTATACTTGGCGCGTCACATTCTTTGCAGTGTTCTCCGAAACGATATGTGGTAGTATAAAGAAACACCTCCCAAAACAGGGGAATGAACATTTACCTGACGAATTTTAATGTTGCATTGTGTTCCAGGTTTGAAAAGTGCTGGAATTTAGGCTAAAGTGAGGGCAGCCCTGTTCTTTGTGACTGTCAGTACACAAGCAACAAGCAACCCCCCCACTCCAAGGTGTCCTGGTTTTCCCAAATGAAAATATGGACATCCTATATAAGCAAGCACACATAGAAAGCAGAAGTCGTTAAGGGACAGTGAGGATTTGACTGTCTAATGGGTGAACATCAGCAGGGATGTCATTTTTATTTTCTAGCAAATTATGTTTTTCTGTCTGAAACTGAAAACTGACATTGAAAATAAGTGATGGGAAATTCATCTGCAGAGTTTACGTTTGTGCTTCATGGACTTACTGACACAAAAACAAACATCCACATGTACTTTGGATTTGGTCTTGTTTTCTATATTGTGACAGTGTTGGTCAATTTGTTGCTAATTATGACAGTTATTTTGGATAAGACGCTTCATGAACCTATGTATCTTTTTATATGCAGTTTGTTTGTTAATGGAATATGTGGTGCTTCTGCCTTCTATCCAAATATCCTTGCTGATCTTTTATCTGACACTCATGTTATTTCATATACAGCATGTCTGACACAAATGTGTGTAATTTATTCTTATGTATTGTATGAATTCACATGTCTAACAGTCATGGCATATGACCGATATGTAGCTATTTGTAAACCTTTGGAATATCTGTGTATTATGACCCACCAGAAGGTTATAAAACTGCTTACTTGTATCTGTCTCTTCTCCATAACAGAGTCATTAATTGGTGCTGCACTGACCATCCGGCTTCCCTTATGTGGCAATGACATTGACAAGCTTTACTGCTCAAACTGGGAGGTTGTTAAACTCTCTTGCACAGATGTAACTGTGAACAATGTGTATGGGTACATTCTAATATTTTCTCATATTTCCCAAGGCATGTTCATCATTCTGTCATATATTCACATCATCAGAGTTTCATTACAGTCTAAAGCAGGAAGAGTTAAATTTATGCAAACATGCCTTCCTCATTTAATTACCCTCATGAATTTCAGTGTTTCCATAATCTTTGATGTCATGTATTCTCGCTATGGCAAAAGCCAGGGGTTGCAAGCTATGCGCAATATCTTGGGTATAGAGTATCTTGTTGTACCTCCCCTACTAAACCCCATAATATATGGAATAAACTTGTCCCACATACGGCAACAGTTTTTAAAAATGTTCAGGCACAAACTTGAAGCTGTGAGACAGAGCTGATATTGCTGTTCTGTGTAACAGTAACCCATCTGTCTCAATTCAGGCAATCAGTCTAGGATTACAGTTGCCTGTGGGCTGTTTCTAAGATAAATGGAAAGGACTCACACAAGGGGATTTCAAATCATAATCCATAGTGCTCTACATGTCTAAGCAATTTGTGATTATTATTACTGGGGGAATTTTCTGCTTCATGCATTTGACTCAATCTAAATATAGCTGCCTCAAATATTATTTAAAGTAAATAATTTTATAAAGATTTCTGTGTAGTAAAATACATCATGCATATACATTAGAATGAATTATGATTGCCTGTATTACTGAACTCATTCTAACAAATACATCACATAAAACAATGAAAATTCTCTAGTTGTGTGAATGATCAAGTTTAGTGGCTGACTTTCTTTCTTATTCCATCTTGTAATGCTTCAAAGAACTTGTCTTGTTGAACAAAAGAACAGCCATGTTAAATTATAAAATTTTAAACAAAACTTTGGCTGAAAGGCAGAATATTACCATAAAGCCATTCACTAAATCTGTTACTTTAACATTCTCTGGCTGTTTCCATTCAAGTTATTTTTTATGAAAATTGCTTTAGTGCTTAACATTTGGAAATAGAAATTGTCTTAATTCTAAAACATTGCATTCATAAGTTGTGTCATCAAGCATTTTATATGCTAAAGCAATTGAACATGAAAATGAGAAAAAAAAGTGCTTTTGCACTTAAAATGTTTGAACCAAGGTTATAATAGTTTTGGATTTTTCATTATAGTTTAGTTTTTATTTAATTGTGAATTTTTTTTCTAATTCAGTTAGTTTTAATTCGTTTTAGAACATATTTGCTAGTTCTTATTAGTAAATATTTTTTTAAGCTTAGTTTTAGTTTTGTTTTCATTAGTTCTAGTATTTGGTTCGAGTGAAAAACTAAAGGCTTTTTGAAGGCAATCGAGTCACACAGTCGTGTTGACATCCCAGTCTCAACACATTAACCAGTGCATCCTCCCGCTTGCAGTTTTCCTGCATATTAATTAACCAGCAGCTATTTGATCACTGAAGAAAATTGTCCATTATGGTTGTGTCCATCCCGGTGCTACCTAGCCGGAATGTTGCTTCTCTTTCAGCGGAGCTACTCAGAGAGTCTAGCTTGTCAAGGTACTGGCATTTAGCCCTATTATGTGAGCTCAACCCCCACAAAATCCACCAGCCACTTGCACATCTCGCAACCTGTGAAACAATACTTTATGAAACAGGCATATGGGACCTAGCATATGGGGACAAACATAGTCATAGGAACAGGAACAGACACATATGAGACCTGAAACAAGTACATCAAAAGAGGCACAAACTGAAGTAATCATAGGAACCAGAACAGCATGAGGGACAGGAGACAGTAACACCAGGGCACCCACAGGGAACACAGTATGCACTGGGGAACTACAAGGTGCGGATATGTAGAGGACATGACTATAGAACTCCACTGGAAACAGACCATCCATACATATATATTTTTTAATTATTATCTGTCACTTTATTGTTTTTTTTTTAAATAATATTTGTGAGAGGGTATCAGCAGTCAGGAGCGACAAGTTGGTATTTTCCTCAGAGCCTGTAGAGGGCGCTCGGTGCTGATTGTTAGGAAAACTAATGCCTCTGGCAAAATACAAAAAGGTCAGAAGGTCACAGATTATATATTTTTTAACTATCTGTCAACCTCAGGAAATTATTTATGCTCAAATGGTACAATAAGCTTTTAAGTTTAAACATTTAAGGCAATTCGTTTCCTCAAATCATGCGAGTTGACTTAGCTCAGGTGGGAGGGTCCGTGCGGCGAAAATGAGGTAATCGTAGTGGCTCCGCCCGTGCGCGAGGGCCTCACACGCTGTCGATTCGTGCCACGCTTCAGTGCAATGAACAAAGTCATGTTTGCCGGGTCCATACACCTTTATAAGGTGGAATTAAAGCACGTGTATGTCACTTTAAAGGTCCATTTCAATATTTTCCAGCACGTTAAACTTAATTAAGTAAAATATTTATACCTATACTCGAAATGATTCGAAATAATTCGCTTTTTATCACATTATTTAATAGTTGTTTATTTTCAAAACGCCCAATATTAACGTCTTCATGTTCTCTCGTGTTTCGTCCTGGAATTACAAGCGGCTCGTATTTATTAACGTAATACAAGAGAACTGTTCAGTCAGACAGATATTTGTTGTGAAACGAAGTAGTTACTATTTCAAGCATTTTCAAGTACTTTAGCCTAAATTCCAGCACTTTTCAAACCTGGAACACAATGCAACTTTAAAATTCATCAGGTAAATGTGTTTCCTTTCTTTTCTGCACTCCAGATTTCTGTATTTACTTTAACTATCCACCACTGTATTTCTCGCTGTTGGGCGGGTACCAGCCGGTTACGGTCGCTGGATCAATCAATTTTTCAGTGGGAGGCAGGGGTGTATGCACTTAATGGAAAATATGCAGATAGGTAAAAACACATATACTTTAGCCATTGAGCTTATTTTGAGTACAGAATTTTATATTAATGAAAGATTTCAAGATTATTTAAAAATTATAGACTTTAAATAAAAAATAATAAATTGCTGGGCTCTTTTATGGGCCCCCCTGGCCCCTTGTTTATCCAGAGGTGTCAATTCCAGGTTCAAAAAGTAAAAGTCTTTCTGGATTGTGTTGATTCCACTAATTTTACCTGGATTGCACTAATTAGAAAATCTATCAAGCTTGAGCAAAATCCTGGTGAGGACTTTTACTTTCTTAACCTGAAAATGACACCTCTGTGTTTATTTACAAAAACTACTGGTAGAAGTATTATGCTGCCCTCGCTCTGAGTTCTCTAATTTCACTAGCTAGACAGCGAGTTAACGATGCTTCAAATAATCAAGCTTTGTTTCTTTTAGTGTTGACTTATTTGTAGAATGGCCTCTAACCATTGACCTCTTTAGGCCGTCGTAAATCTAAGAAAAAATGTACAAGCATAGCATTAGCTAACATCGCAAACTGTCATGTTACATGTTAACTGTAGGCTAGACCATACAAATCCATATCAACCCAAATGCACATATTTTTACACAAACAAAAATAAAACCACCATTTTGTCATATTCTGATACTTACGGACAAATCTCGTCCAAGGCTACAACGTTTGGAGTTCAACACTAATTCAACACATGAATGGCTCAACATTGCGTAGCCTACAGCCATCTTGAATGATTTCTTCTTTTTTTACAAAGTTAATGAAACAGTAATGCCAATCGTCCACAAGAGGGTGTCCTGAAATAGTGTACAAAAGACTGCTGCTCGACAAAACTTACAAGGGGCAAAACAAGTATATCATATTGAGAGTGACTCCAGTAGGATCTTCAGGGAATTCTAATAATTTGCATAGCAGTCACACAAAAAAAATCTGTATGTATATTTATACAGGCACCATGTATGGAAAGACATTTTTCAAAGTCTAGAGTTTTTGTCCAGATGTACTGAGAAGTGATGGAAAATGCATCAATAGAGTTTGTATTTGTACTTCACGGATTGAATGACACAATGACAAACAAACATATTTACTTTGGATTTGGTCTTCTTCTGTATATTGTGACACTGTTTGTAAATTTGGTACTTATTATCACTGTTATTCTAGACAAAGCACTTCATGAACCTATGTATCTGTTCATATGCAATTTGTTTGTAAATGGACTATGGGGTACATCTGCTTTCTATCCAAAGATTCTTGCTGATCTTTTATCAGACTCCCATATTATCTCATTTTTAGCATGTCTGGTACAAATATATATGATTTTATGTTATACCATGTGTGAACAAACATGTCTAACTGTAATGGCATATGATCGATATGTAGCTATTTGTAAGCCTTTGGAATATCTGGACATTATGACACACCAGAAGGTTGCAAAACTGCTGGCTTTTAGTTGGCTCTTCTCCTTACTAGTGACATCTATCGGGGCAGTGCTGACAGTCAGAACGCCTTTATGTGGCAATGACATTGACAAACTGTACTGCTCTAACTGGGAGGTTGTTAAACTCTCTTGCACAGATTTGATTATGATTGATGTATATGGAAACTTTCTTTTACTTTGTCTTGTTTTCCAAGTTACATTCATTACTGTATCGTATATTCACATAATTAGAGCATCTTTACAGTCCAAGGCAGGCAAGATTAAATTCATGCAGACATGTCTTCCACATTTAATCACTCTCGTAAACTTTGCACTTTCTCTAGTCTTTGATGGCATGTATTCTCGCTATGGCAAAAGCCAAACACAGCAAGCTCTGCGCAATATCTTTGGCATAGAGCTTCTTGTTGTGCCTCCTCTCCTAAACCCCATAATATATGGAATGAACTTGTCCCAGATACGGAGACAGGTTGTAAAAATGTTCAGGCACAAACTTAAAGCTGTGAGACAGAGCTAATATTGATGTTCTGTGTAACATTAGTAACTTTATAAAAGTAAAGCATTTCAAGATTTCTGTGTAGTAGACATCATGCATATAAATTAGAATAGATTCTGATTGCCTGTGTTATTGAACTCATTTGAACAAAAACAGCACATAAAATACAAATTCCCTTCAATGACGCAGTGCCAGTCTGTAAAAATTTACATGAAACTTAAAGCAGCCCAGAGGAAAATTTTATTGCTTAAATGTTGATCTTTGATGTCTCAGGACACTTATTTGAGATTCTCATTTATGTTTCATTAAGATATCAACTTTGTCACAGATGTTTCTCCTAAAAGTTCTTAGGAGAAATAGAATTAGACAAAATTGAGACTTGAGAAATCTCTGAGGTTAAAGGAGTCAAAACTGAGAATTCCAAATGATATCTCTTTCTTGTATTGAATTAATCTCCTTCAAGGCTCCATTTTTACTATAGAATGAAAAGGAAATGACTCAGTTACATTTTGTTTCCCCAAATAAACAAATTCATTTTAATTAAGACACAACATTTTACATACATACATTTTATTCTTGCATGCGTCTTGCAACTTCTTTTTTCTTGAACAGAAATGTTGCATATGTACAAAAAGAAAAAAAAAAAGAAATTGCAGGAGTAATAACTGAGGTGTTGGTGCAATGTCAGAAACTGAAGTACAATTTATGTACAACTGAATTAGATGCTAAATAGATTCGAACAAAATACAAACAAAAAACAGTAGCATAATATGATACATCATACATGACAAAGGTAAGACAATATTCCCTGCAAAACACTGTCTTTTGAGCCTTATTAATTTAACTTAAAAATGTAACTTAAAAAATTTAAATAACTTATGTTAACAAACAATGCTAAATATTAACAATACCAAAGCGTAAAACAAAAGAACTCACACTACAAATATGAATTGTCAAGTCAAATCTGGCCAATAGACTGTATGTAATGTAATATAATATATTATATAATATGTACGTAATAACTTGTATCCTACAATTTTTCCCCTTTTCTTCAACTGAAAGATTGCTATGCTCGTTTCAAGCATTACTTCTAATAAGTAATATAAACAATTTTCATTAAAAAGATAACACTTGTGTGTTAGAACTGTGTATTAACTGTGTATCTAAAACTAAAATATTATTTAAAAATATCTTGTTCATGAAGTTGTACATCAGTGTTCTGCGCAAAGAACCTTAGTTTCTTTGGTGGACAGCGGGTTCTCTTGAGCATTTCCCGTGCACCTCACCTACAGTCAGTCAGTCAGGCAGTCATGGCCTGGCGGTTAGGGAACTGGTCTTGTGACCGGAGGGTCGTGGGTTCGATTCCCAGACAGGCCATGACTGAGGTGCCCTTGAGCAAGGCACCTAACCCCAACTGCTCCCCGGGCGCCGGGCTAGGGCTGCCCACCGCTCTGGGTACGTTTGATCCACAGCCCCCTAGTAATCACTAGTGTGTGTGTGTGTGTGTTCTGACTGCACAGATGGGTTAAAAGCGGAGGACAAATTTCGATTGGGGTGTAAAAAATCACAATTGACAAAATATGGCACATTTCATTTTTCATTTTCATTACCAGGACTTGCCATTCTGTGAAAAAGATAAAATTGTAAGATTGTCTAAACTCAGGAAATCCAATTTAGCAGAAAATATTTTATTTTAATAAAATAATTGTTTGTACATGTGGAATCTAGGCTAACATACATACATTAAATATTATATATATATATATATATATATATATATATATATATATATATATATATATATATATATATACGTGCACACACAAACACACAGTATACAGAGCAAGACCAACAACACTTACGTGTCTGAGCAAACTGGAACCCCAGTGATTTTCCAATCTAAACAACCCAAAAATAAATATTTCTGTAACACACTAAAGTAGGAATACTAGTGTATATGTTAATAAAGCAGGCATTTGACGATCATTCTTTTTGTCTGGATTATAATGGCTGCAAAAACATGTTTGCAAGTAAACTAAACTATATTAGCATAAATATAGGATGATGCTTACTAAAATTAATCTGGAGAAGAGCTGTATTTTCAGACATATATGCTAAAAATGATTTAAGAAAAAAACGTAATGTTTTATGACAAGATGCAATTGGCATGTATTTGTCAAACTACAAACTCTGAACAAAATGTAGAAAATGTCTTGGTTATATTGCTAGCATACCAACATCGTTAGCCAGATATCCAGCGGACCGTTACGAAGCTATACCACTAGACTAACAAGTTGTTAGTAATGACACCTGAAATATAACTTAAAACATAGCCTTGTCTTTCGACAAAAATATCACATTTTAAACCAAGTAATGTTAAATAACGTTACTCGTATAACATTCAATGTTTGGGTCTATTTACCGTGTGATTTCCCGTCGGATTCCTCAGCAGTTCTTCGTGACTTCACTGAAGGAGGGACTTGCACTTGAACGGACCAATCACAGTCCATCTCCCGTACTATTGACTAATTAGGATCGCACACCGCTTTCAGCAGTTCTTTAATTGGATGATGTGGGATGACAACGAAAGGTGCGTTCACAGATCTCTCCTTCAGAACTGGGGCAATGGCGCAGCGTCTTCTGAAGAAACAGCTGATCCACGGTCAGTTGTTTCAATCTCTTTCATTATTTCCCAGTACAAGTTGATCGCAAACCTGGCGCATGCGCGATGCTAGGATGGTTGTTACGGTTACGTGGAAGTTCAGTGCTACTTCTCTCACATAATTTGGCCCGCCTTCTGGCTTCGTGCCTGAATTTGAACGAGGAACCAACAGTGCTGTTTTTTGGGCTACTTTTTAGTTGGTCTACCGCGGGAGTTACAAGTAAACATAAAGAATCGATCGCGATATAATACTTAATTTGCTTTACATTTATTTGTGGCCCGGCTCCTCCTTCAAGTTGTGCATCCCTGGGCTGTAGTATGCACTGATAACATGACAAATGTTCAATGAACTTTGCGTTGGGCAAAAAAAATCTAACTGGGTGTTATAAATATAATTTATCTTATATTGTAGAAGGAATCTAACTCAGGAGCCCAAAACAACAATAGCATTATTGGTATTTATGGTATATGATAATTATACAGGCAAGTATCTGGTAATTATATAGGCAAGTTGAATCTGACACTTGACCAAATGCAGAGTTTGTCCAGTAAATCTTGTCATGTATTTGTATCATTAGGGTTTTTTATTAGTGCTTGCTGTTTTACCATCCAAATGTTCTATGCATAATTGTTTTTCCAGTGAACTAGTCCTTTTGATCCAGTGTGTGATTTATTAAATTAAGGATACTGCAAAATTGCTAGTTTATTCTAATAAAATGTGAATTCCTGTATTTGTCCATACTGAGACTCATTTAATGCAATTGTTTGGTAAATCTGAGCACAATGTGAGACTTTACAGTGATGTGTGAATAAATTCAGAAGGAGACATATGTATAATACTTAATTTCTGTAGTCTTTACTGAGATCTCTACTAAAATTAAGAAGAGACACATGTAAGATTACTGGAGTCTTTACTAAGATTTATACTAAAACTTAAGAAGAGACATGTGAGATTACTGGAGTCTTTACTGAGATTTATACTAAAACTTAAGAAGAGACACATGTGCGATTACTGGAGTCTTTACTGAGATCTCTACTAAAACTCAAGATGAGACACACAGAAGATTACCAAGATCTTTATCTCAAGAGACACATTTGAGCAGCAGGAGACTTAAGGAAAAATCTCATTTGTCTTTCCATATAATCTCAGTGTTGTCTAGGAGAAACTGCAGAGATATTAAGGAGATCTCCTTTTTGATTTTTCTTTCCTCTGGGAGTGAGTCAGGGCTGATAATGGTTTTGAGAAATAATGTTTGTGTGTCTCAATTCAGGCACACCATACTGTATGACAACATGTATATTTACATGTATATTAAATTTTAGTAATGGAAGCTGATCTCTCTACTGTAATCAGTTGATTTGCTATGAGAGCTTAGAATTTAATAGTTCTGTCTTGAAATATAAGGCCAAAAATAGATGCCACAGTAAACTCTGTTTAACTGTTATTTTCCCATTTGTTTTTGGAAAGTACATTTTCAGCATTTTCACATTCAGTGTTACCACACATAAAAGCTATGTTTTAGATTAATTTACACAAGCCTTGCAATATAGAACATACTGTATGTGGCAATTGTCCTGTATGCTGTCTGTTTCTGTTAAAGTTTAAACTACCTTGTTGTACAAGGTGCTATTGAACAGGAAAGTCACCAGTGTTAAATTAATTGTAAAAGTGTGTAAGAATTCTCCATTTTATTTGGTCACCTAGTAAAAACATTACAAATAAAGGTAAAAGTAAACATAGGTAAAGATATAACATGTAGAGTACCAATGTGCATTTTCAAATTCTGCTCTTTAGTCTTCCATGCTCTCATACATTTTATTAGTACAAGATTCTGTGTCTCACTAAGCATTCAAAGTGCAAGATGCTCTCCCCCCGTTGTTCTTGTAGTTTAGTTCACTACTGTCTGTCTCCTTCTTGCTTTAGTTTGCTGTGATTTTGCTGACTTATTTATTTTTTATTGTTTGTAATTTTGAGAGATTGCATAATTGACTGGATAGTTCTATAAGAAATTTTTGAAAAACTTCTCAAATAAATAAGAAGAAGTATACAAAGTAATAGGAATGATTATAGATTGTGACGCACGGTGCAGGGCGAAGGACAAGGCACAGACATCCTTGCTTTCTCTCACGGTCACTTAATTTATACAAATATAGCACAGTCAGCGCTCGTGTAAACAACATAAACACACTATGTGTAGACTCAGAACAAAGACCAGCACGGGACACTGTGCGAACGCACATTAAATAGACGAACCACATAAACCCCAAATGTTGACAAGACGAGCCACAGGTGAGACCAATAAACACTTGGGCTGTGTTCGAAATAGTCTACAACAGGGGTAATCAATTAAATCTTTCCGCGGTCCATTTTTGGCAGATAGCTCAGACCTTAGGTCCGGGTCCGCGGTGGCGAACGAAAGTTGTTGAGCGGGGGGGGGGGGGGGGGGGGGGGGGGGGGGGGGGGGCAACGTAACACTCAAATGGGTGGGGGGGGGGGGGGCAACGCAACACTCAAATGGGTGGTGAACGTAACACTCGTCTCCGGTTTAAAATATAGTCTCCCGTTAAAAATTTTTTGGCATTTGGGTCCGTATCCAGTTAATCAGGAATGTAATTGGGTCCGGACAGGACGGCGTTCGGGTCCGGATCCGGACCGCGGTCCGCCATTTGGTGATACCTGGTCTACAACATACTGGATACTGCATACTGGACTCAGTATATACTGGATACTGCATACTGGTCCTCGTAGTAGTATGCAGTACAGTTTCCAGTATGCGACAAAAGCAAAGCATACTATGGGGTAACGTGAACATAGCGTTGCACGATGGGATGTAGTACACCACGAAGATAGCTCTGTTCGTGTACTGGAATATTTTGCGGAAGTAGTAGGTCATCCGGGTATGTTTCGCATACTGGAAAATTTCATTTTGGTCACATACTGCATACGGCATACTGATTTGGGGCTCGATCAGTACGCCAGTAGTATGTAGTAGGCTATTTTGAACACAGCCTTGGACACAATCGCACCCACAGAGATCCACCGACGCAGACGACTTGACGTAGGCAATGTAACACGCCCAAAAGGGAGGAGTCAGGGGCTGTAACGTGACATAGATTACCTACACAGAAAAGTTAAGGTCAAGTAATATTTTTATTGAATTCTGATACTTGATTTTGCTACATATTAAATGGTCGTAAATATTTCCCAAACATCGGCAGTCTTTCAAGTAGTTTAGTACAATGTTTGTACACATTCAAATGACATTTTTGTATTGTATATGTACATGGTATTTTACTGTTTTATATTTTGTTTGGGTTGGATATTCCTGAGTCATCTAGGTTTAGATGCAGTTTAATAATCCTTTAATATATAATCAGGAGCCCATAAACTAGGGATGACCAATCGCTGAAATTCTCTTTCCAACTGTTCCTTAATCTGGGAGGGCCCATAACAGCAATGGTGTGATATGATGAACAGGCTATTAAGATATTGCATGTTTAAAGATATCCTACATGATTGTTGTTCATAACATATACTTGATCACAAAACTCTGAACATAAAAGTAAATCTAGAAATGAGCATGGAAAGTAGGAAAAGTCAGCACGACTATGTCTAGTAGTTGAAGTTATGAACATTTTATGAACTAGTTATGGGCATTTTAAATCAGGTTAAAAAATGTGTAGGCTATACTTCTTTTGATACCCCCCCCCCCCCCCCCCCCAAAAAAAAAAGAAAGGGCTGGGAGTGGAATGGGAGGGGGTGAGAAGATGAGGCTTATAAGACATTTTAAAAGCTTGATGTCTTGTATTGCATACAGCTGTGCAGAGGAGTGATGGAAAATTCCTCTAGTGAGTTCCAGTTTGTATTACATGGATTGAATGACACAATGACAAACAGAAATATTTACTTTGCATTTGGTTTTCTTGTCTATATTATGACACTTTTTGTGAATTTGACACTTGTGATAACTGTTATTCTGGACAAGACTCTTCATGAACCAATGTATCTGTTCATATGTAATTTGTTTATAAATGGAATATGTGGTGCGTCGGCCTTCTATCCAAAGATACTTGCTGATCTTTTATCAGACTCCCATATTGTATCATATATACCATGCCTGATACAAATATATTTGATTTTTTGTTATGCTATGAGTGAATTCTCATGTCTAACAGTTATGGCATATGATCGATATGTAGCTATTTGTAAGCCTTTGGAATATTCAGAAATTATGACACACCAGAAGGTTGCAAAACTGTTGGCTTTTAGTTGGCTCTTCTCTTTACTAGTGACATCTCTGGGGGCAGTGCTGACAGTCAGAATGCCTTTATGTGGCAATGACATTGACAAACTGTACTGCTCTAACTGGGAGGTTGTTAAACTCACTTGCACAGATTTGATTATAATTGATGTATATGGCTACTTTGTTTTTATTTATCTTGTTTTCCTAGTTACAATCATTATTGTGTCATATATTTACATAATTAGAGCATCGTTACAGTCCAAGGCAGGGAAGGTTAAATTCATGCAGACATGTCTTCCACATTTAATCACCCTCATAAACTTTGCAGTTTCTCTAGTCTTTGATGCCATGTATTCTCGCTATGGCAAAAGCCAAACACAGCAAGCTCTGCGTAATATCTTGGGTATAGAGTTTCTTGTTGTGCCGCCTCTCCTAAACCCCATCATATACGGAATAAAACAGACTGAGATGCGCCGTCAGTTTGTAAAAATGTACACAAAACTTAAATCAGTGAGTCGGAGCTGATAATGGTTCTGAGAAGTGTTCTGTATTTTAGATGAGCAAATACCACCAGGACTTTTTTAGGATGAAAACATTTGTGTTTGCGAACGTGTGTATGTCAAATTTTGATTTTGAATATGCATCTTATCTCTCAACTGTTATCACCTGTTTTGCTATGAGAGCTTAGAATTGAATTATTCTATCTGAAATATAAGGCACCAAATAGATGCCATAATAAATTATGTTTAAAGACAGTTCTTCCCATTTATTTTGGGAAAACACATTTTCAGCAGTTCTGCATTCAGTGTTCAATGAAAAAGCTGTGCTTTTTTTCTTATACAAGGCGCTATTGAACAGAAAAATCACCAGTGTTAAATCAGCTGAAAAGGTGTGTAAATTCTTCATATTATTTGATCGCCTAGATAAAGATATAACTATTATTATGAAATTATGAAATTATTTTCCTGGTTTCTGCTTTGTAGTGTTCTTTGCTCTCATACATTAATTTGTAGTAAGATTCTCACTAAGCATTCAAAGAGCGTGACACTTTCCCCCATTTGTTCTTGTAGTTATATCACTACTTTCTGCCTTCTTGTTATCCTGGGAGGGCCCGTGAAATGCCATCAGCGTCAGGGGGCGATAAGGCAGATGCAAGCGCTGAGAAGAGCATGATTTAATAAAAGGCATATATTCAGGGTCATATTCAGGGTCGCATGAACAGGCAGTGGTCAAATCCAAATGTGAGTCTGACAGGTGGGGGCAGGACTACAGTAGGCTACATGTGACAGCAACTTCCTCCCCCCAAAAGCGCACCACACTGAGGTGCGCAAACCAAAAAAACAAAACCAGAAACCTAGAATATAACCACCAAACAAAACACAACTAGAACATCAACCAAGCACACCCGAAGGAGAACCAAAAACAGACAACACAGACAAACCAGGCAGAGACACAGATAACACCAGAAGAGCAAAAAGTAACAGAAGAAGCAGAAGAAACTGAAGGAAACGCAGACACAGGAAACACAGAAGCTGAACGAGAAACAGAAAAACCAGAGACAGACACAGGAACGGGAGTGAACTCAGGATAACACAACCAAGAACACACGGACGACGAACAGGCCGACAAGAGGACGGAGGAGCATCGACACAAACAGAACGATGACATCCCGGAGGAGACACCACAGGAGAACAAAAAACAACGCAACAAAGATCAGGCAAAAGACAATGGAATGGGCACAAAAACCGGCACAGACACTGAAACAGAAACCACAACACAAGCAAAAATAAAACCAGACACGAAAGACGGCAAAAACAACAAAACAGGAAACACAGAAATAGAAAAAACAGAAGAGGGTGGGACAGGTGGGAACCAAGGAGCTACAGGAGGCAATGAACAGGGCGGGATGGGCTGGAACCAATGAGCAACAGGATGCGTAGGCTGGCCCGGGTCCTCTGGCGCAGTGAGGACATCCAGTGGACATTCACCGGAGGCATGGCGTCAACGTCACGTGGAGGCAGGTCTAGAGGTACCGAAGGGTCACAAGACCTGAGGTTGACCCACTCAAGGATCACTGGAGCCAGGGTTGATCTACTCAGTGTCACTAGAGCTGGGGGAAATGACCTTTTCTGGGTCACAGGAATGGGAGCAGCTGCCGTGACGGCCTCCAGGGTTGCTGCCACTGTGGAAACGGTCTCCAGAGACACTATCGTTGTGGAAAAGTGTCCATATGTGCAGCTGCTGTGGAAATGGCGTCCAGGGATGCTGCCACTGTGGGGAAGGTGTCCAGGTCCAGGACCAGTGATGGCTAAGTTACCTTGAGAAAGTAATCCGATTACTGATTACTGATTACTCCTTTTAAAAGTAACTTAGTTACGTTACATATTACTTGATTTTAAAAGTAACTACGTTAGATTACAAGTTACTTTAGTAGTTACATTCAGCAGCAAAATAAATTTTTCCAATACTCACTTTATTGGAAGTGCATTTTTAACAGTAACAATGTATTGAAGCAGGTTCGGTAACCGAGGCAGAAACTGCTTAATCCAAAAATCCCGAGGAGGGAAACTTTATTGATAACGCAACCCTGGCTCGCGCAGGCTCCGCCCCCCACAGTGTCACTTAAAGGGCGAGACTCGCCGTGAGGAGTAGTAGTCGCTACAGTATCTCCTGACATTACGTTTGTGTAGCTGCGTGGTATTATTTGTAAATTTATTTGTAAACGTAATACAAGCGAACTGGGGTGGGTTTCCCGAAACGTTCGTAGCGCCAAGTACTTCGTAACCTCGTATGAAACGTACGTTTCGGGAAACCCACCCCTGTTCAGTCAGACAGCTTGTGAAACGAAATACCATTACAATTTCAAGCATTTTAAAGTAGGCGACGTTAGTCAAAATTCCAGCACTTTTCAAACGTGGAACACAGTGCAACATTAAAATTCTTCAGGTAAATGTTCCTTCCCCTGTTTTTGAGGGGTGTTTCTTTATACTACCACACATCGTTATGGGAGGACACTGCAAAAAATGACTTGTAAAACGCGCTCGCGCTCTCACAGGGTCGCGCGCAGCGTGCGGAGTCGAGCGCTACGGTCAGAAGCAAAAGTAGAACTGAGCCAAGAAGAAAGCAAAAATATATATATTTTACTAGGGAAAATAAAAATAGTAACGCACAGTTATTTGGATAAGTAACTTTAATCTGATTACTGGACTGGAAATAGTAGCGCGTTATATTACTCGTTACCGAAAAAAGTGGTAAGATTAGAGTAACGCATTACTAAGTAACGCGTTACTGACATCACTGTCCAGGACCTAATGAAGACACCCAGTATCCCACCTTCAAAACATCCAGGCATTTCACAAGCCTCTGGGGAATCCAGAGGAACAGCTGGGTGAACTGGAATAGAGTGCATGGTCCTCTCCACACCTGCAACCGTGGTATGCCGGGGGCATGAGCTTCCATCTCCCTCACAGGAGCCTGGAAGACCCTGGAAGAACATACAGACACAATCCCCTCTCGGCCACTCTCACTATGCCAGCTCCCTCCACACGAGGTATGGGGAGCTCATATTGGTGCTTGAGAGTGCACAGAGAGTACTGCCTTGGGTTTAGGGGTGACCTGCAATAGTCGCTGATTCGACTATAGTCGACTATACCCCCTAGTCGACTATGAACTTCATAGTCGAATGTACCATTCTAACTGCATGGGGGTGCCCAAGGATGTTGCTAAGCATTAGTTGTTACATTAAATGTCTTTATTTTCGTTATATATAGCCTTTTGTCAAATAAAATCATCCTAATTTCTGTTAATAAATATTTAAAAATGATGTGTGCGCATTAACAATAGGCATCTTCCTTACTACACATTAATACATCACACCCTGCAGTTGCACAATCCAAACGAGCGGAGCTGAACACGCTACAGGATCAGCGTCCGCCGAGATTATAATGTCTACTAAAAAACTTCAAAAGTATTTTGAAAAAGATAAAGATGAATCAAATAAAGTAAAGTGCAAGTTATGTCATCAACGTCTTTTATTTCACACGACAACAACCAACATGGCATACCATTTAAAACGCGTAAGGCGAAAAAAAACGTTTGCCGCTTGTCGTCTCGTCGCGGTGCGTCTCGGCAAGTAATCCTATAAACATTTATTGTTGTTGTTTGCTTTTAAACCCTGTTACTTGAACCTTTCCTTATAATTTGTTTGCTGTTGTGTGGAAATGTTTTATATATATTTTCAGGCAGGCATATTTTATTTAAAATATTTTTGACATTTTGCACAGTGCCTGTCTGACAGTTCGATATGCGCACTGACGGTTAATGTTCTCTAACGTTTCATTAAAAAATAAATAAGTAATAAATAAAAGCTGAATAAAGACAACCTACCATGTTTATTCATTTATCTGAGTGTTTTAGGTTTTTACTTTGAAGTGGAAAAAAGTCCTGAATGAGAACGGTATCCCGTTTAAGGTGCTCTTTAAAAAAACCCTGATTCGACTATTAGTCGACTAAAGGGAAAATCTGACGAATCAGATTCGACTATGAAAATCCTTAGTTGAATACACCCCTACTTGGGTTAATTGCAAACCACATTTTGCACTACAGGTCACTCCTCCCTGTAGTGTTGGTTAAGATGGGTAGACTCACAGATCTTAACTGGGGTCTCGTCATAAAACCCAGCCAAAACCAAAAGCGATGGCTTTCTTCCATGAATGAGAAGAAACAGTGCCAGGGGAATTCTTATCTCTGGCTCATATTTGCTGAAACATGGGAGACTCTAACTGCATGGAACCAACCAGAGACTCGTTCCAGCTATAGAACTTACCAGAGTCTCGCTCTCTCACTGAATCCTGTTTAGGCTGATTTTTATGTAACACTGCAGGCAGAGGCGGTCTTTGCATAGAGGCGTGGCTAGGCAACTGCCTTGGGCCCCTCCCACTGCAGCCCACTGTAGGGCCCCCTGATTAGCTAACTTATTTCTCCTATATTAATGTTGATGGGCCCCCTAGCTAAATTTGCCTTGAGCCCCCAAACTGCTAAGTCCGCCACTGACTGTGTAACGGAGGGGTGGTAATGTAACCAGGGGGCGGACACACTGGCGCTGGAGAGCGGGACTCTAAGCTATTTGAACTAGCCATCTTGGCTAACCGTATCGTGCCTGCACATAGAACTCTACTTTTACGTGGCATGTGAACAAAGGAACAGACACAGACTACTGACTACTTAAATAAGAGGACGCGACACAAACCAGGTAAATTCGAACAAATTATAAATACTGAAAGCAACAACGATCATGAACATACCAAAACACAAGACTAGATGAAATACAAATGACACCAGGAGTAAACGCAAAACAGAACCAGATCAAACAGAAACATAGACCGTAGAATACATACAATATAAGCCGACACAGGGAACAGTGAATGTGTAGGCTACTTTAGACCAAACGTAAACTAGCAGCAGGACAATACACCATTGGATTACAAAGACATATAACGAAACTGACAATGAACCGTAGACAACACCAGACTATATACAAAGTAACCACAACAAAGAGAAACGTGACACAACAGAAACAAACCTTACACACTGACTCTCGAACTAAGAGACACACAGAAGACCAACATCTAGAACGACCATATTCCTGAAACATAAGCAAGACTATCCACATAAACAATAAGCCGAAGCACTCGCAACATTCAGACCGAAACATAAACCACTGCAGTACGAGACACTGACTTCACCATAAACATTGACCCACAACAAATACCCGAAACACAAGGATTAAATACAAACCTTAACGAACACTCAAACAAGCAACAGCTGAAACCAATGAAACAAACAGGCAGAACTAAACAGAAGACCAGAGGAGGAGGAGCCAGGTGTGACAGAACCCCCCCTGTAAAGCGCCACTCCGGGGCACTTAAAACCACACCAGAAAACAAAACAAGTCACGTACAAAAAGGAGCAAAACCAGGACGAACAACACGGAAACCAGGAAACAAGACAGGAGACACGGAGGCAGGACCAGACGCAGAAGTTGGCGAATACCCAAAACCAGAACCAAACATAGAAGACACAGAAGAGGCCGGGGACACAGGGGCAGTGAAAGGAAGCGAAACACTGGACGCAGTCGGCACAGTACCGGACGGCCCAAGCGACCCAGAGGCAGAGAATGGACTGGATCCCATCGGGGGCACTCCAGAAAGTGAGGCTGTAGAAAAAGAGACATTATCGGGTGTACGAATGGGAGTGGATGAGGAACCAGCCGAACCCTCAGAGGGAGAAGAGGTAAGTACAGCAGCAGACCTGGGGGGAAACACCGGATCGGAGGAACAGGAGAACACCGAGGTGAGTATACGAAAAACAACAGATACATGAATAGGAACGAGTTGAACACACAGACAAGGAACCGGAATCGTACAGGGCACAAAAACACACAAACCTGAAACATATATGGGTACAGAGACTACAGAAAAACGATAGGAGGTCACAGGCACTGGCACAAACACGTATTCAGGGACAGGAGTCCAGAACAAAAGTTTCATGTGGGACATGTGTTCCAGGAGTTCCCATATCATGGGGGTTACGCTGACCCCTATATCACTGTCATAGTTCTCTTGGGTGGCTGTTCCCGGTAGTCCCTGTGGCAGGATAGTGGGAACAGGCGGCACAGGTCCTGGCCCAAGCTCAGTAGTCTGAGGGTCAGGCAAAGACCCCTTGCAGGGCGCCGAGACGGGCGGCGACGACCACCTCCCAGCAGCTGGAACAGGTAGCGGCGACGGCTCTGACCCCCTCCGGACAGCAGGAACAGGTAGCGGCGACGGCTCTGACCCCCTCCGGACAGCAGGAACAGGTAGCGGCGACGGCTCTGACCCCCTCCGGACAGCAGGAACAGGTAGCGGCGACGGCTCTGACCCCCTCCGGATAGCAGGAACAGGCGGCGGCAACGGCGGCGGAAACTGACAACGAACCGTAGACAACACCAGACTATATACAAAGTAACCACAACGAAGAGAAACGTGACACAACAGAAACAAACCTTACACACTGATTCTCGAACTAAGAGACACACAGAAGACCAACATCTAGAACGACCATATTCCTGAAACATAAACAAGACTATCCACATAAACAATAAACCGAAGCACTCGCAACATTCAGACTGAAACATAAACCACTGCAGTACGAGACACTGACTTCACCATAAACATTGACCCACAACGAATACCCGAAACACAAGGATTAAAGGGCATTGCATATTCAGGGTCATATAAACAGGCAGTGGTCAAATCTGAAAGTGAGTCTGACATATAAACAGAACCAACAAGCAAAGACATACTTGAACACAAAGAACAAACAGTAGCACTTCAAAAATACATTAACACACAAAGCTGTACATAAAACAAAGATCAGTACAGACTAGACACAACAAGGGGTTTAAATATAACAGAAAAAACAAGAAACATCTGAAACCAATGATGTGCCGGGTTACAAAAAAAACACAAGGAGGGGAATACATGACAGCACGCACATGGCTAAATAAACAAGTACTCGTGAGGGGCGGGGTTAACCATGACAGCCCTTATCAGCGACGGTGTGGTATGATGAACAGACTATTAAGATATTGCCTGTTTACAGACATCCTACACATAGGCGTGGTAGTGGGGGGAAAAGTGGACCTGACTATACAGGGCCTGAGTAGGGAAAGGGGCCCATTTTTCTCATGTACCTCATTTACTGGCAATTATAAGGGCCCACTGTCATTGAGAGTGTACAGGGCCCAGAATTTGCTGCTACACCCCTGATCTTACATAATTGTTGTTCATAACATACTTGATCACAAAACACTGAACATAAAAGTAAATCTAAAAATAAGCATGGAAAATAACCAATAATAAGACATCAGTACAACTATAGTTATATCCAGTAAATGAACATCTTTAAATTTAGTTCATAATAATGTTTTAAAACATTTAAAAACAGGTAGAGAAAAAAAGTATACTTCTTTTGATCCCCCACCCCCCCTCCCCCCTGGACTGGGAGTGGGATGGGAGGGGGTGGGAAGATGAGGCTTATAAGACATTTTAAAAGCTTGATGTCTGGTATTGCATACAATTGTGCAGGAAACGAGCGATGGAAAATTCTTCTAGAGAGTTCCAGTTTGTACTGCATGGATTGAATGACACAATGACAAACAAAAATATTTACTTTGCATTTGGTCTTCTTGCCTATATTATGACTCTGCTTGTGAATTTGACACTAGTGATAACTGTTATTCTGGAAAAGACACTTCATGAACCTATGTATCTGTTCATATGCAGTTTGTTTGTAAATGGAATATGTGGTGCTTCTGCTTTCTATCCAAAGATCCTTGCTGATCTTTTATCAGATTCCCATGTAATTTCATATACAGCATGTCTGACACAAATTTGTGTAATTTATACTTATGCCTTGTATGAATTCACATGTCTAACAGTCATGGCATATGACAGATATGTAGCTATTTGTAAACCTTTAGAATATCTGTGTATTATGACCCACCAGAAGGTTATAAAACTGTTAACTTGTATCTGCCTCTTCTGTTTAACAGAGTCATTCATTGGTGCTGTACTGACAATCCGGCTACCCTTATGTGGTAATGATATTGACAAGCTGTACTGCTCTAACTGGGAGGTTGTTAAACTCTCTTGCACAGATGTAACTGTGAACAATGTGTTTGGGTACATTCTAATATTTTCTCATATTTCCCAAGGCATGTTCATCATTATGTCATATATTCACATCATCAGAGCTTGTTTACAGTCTAAAGCAGGAAGAGTTAAATTTATGCAAACATGCCTTCCTCATTTAATCACCCTCATGAATTTCAGTGTTTCCTTAATCTTTGATGTCATGTTTTCTCGCTATGGAAAAAACCAGGGGCTGCAAGCTATGCGCAATATCTTGGGTATAGAGTATCTTGTTGTACCTCCTCTCCTAAACCCCATAGTATATGGAATTAACTTGTCCCACATACGGCAACAGTTTTTAAAAATGTTCAGGCATAAACTTGAAGCTATGAATTTGAGGTGATATTGGTGTTCTGTGTAACAGTACTAAACTAATTTGAAAAAAAAAAACATCACATAAAACCATGCAAAGTCCTTAGTTGTATCAATGATTAGGTATATTGGGTGACTTTCTTTATTGATATGTTTATGCTTCAAACAACGTGTCCTGCAGACTACTGCTAAACAAAAGAACAGCTTATGTTAAATTAAGCAATTTTTAAGAAAACTTTGACCGAAAGGTTGAAAATCACCTCAAAGGCATTCACTAAAGCAATTACTTAAATGTTCTCTGCCTGTTGCCATTCAAGTACAAATTGCTTTGTTTTTTATCATTAATTAATTAATCATTAATTATTTGATCATTAACTAATTTTTTAAGTGCAGGTGCAACATGCTAAGGATTATGGCCAATTGAGGTATGATAAATATTAATGTTATATTAATGTTATAATGTTTGTTATAAAATGCTAAATAAAGGTAAGGATCAGGAGCCCATAAACTTCCCTTTCCAACTGTTCATTAAGCTGGGGGACCTTTTAAAAATGTGCAAATGTGCCTCTGTTTATGCTCCTGTGTGTCATAATCATGCATTTCCACCTTCACTGTCTGATGCAACTTTTCACACTTGGAAATTAACAGGCATAGTTGCTTTGAAGGATTTGTACATCAATAAGCATTGTTGCTTCATTTACTCAACTGCAACATAAGTTCTCCCCCCCAGCGTCACATTTCTTCAGGTACCTGCAAGTTAGGAACTATGTACGCCAAAACATAGATAATTTCAAAATTCATGCTGAGGAAAGTAAGATTTATAATCTTTAGTTTGGCCCACCAGATTCAAGGCACCTGATTTCAAATGTTGTTAAAATATTCTCTGAACAATTGGATTGTGCCACCCAGTCCTTGAAAAATGCTTGGGAAGAAGAGTTGAGTATACAGATTGATGATATTGTTTGGGGGGAAGGTCTCAGTAGGATACAACATTGTTCCATCGATGCTAGACATCACCTTATTCAGTTCAAGGTCATGCATAGGCTCCACTACTCTAAAACCAAATTGCCTAAAATATATCCAACTGTCTCCCCTTTGTATCAGAGAGGCAAATCTGCAGAGGGTAGCCCACCTTTTCTGGTCAAGTCCAAAACTGTATGACTTTTGGTGTAGTGTATTTCAATGGTTTTCTGAGCTGTACAATTGTGTTTTCAAGCCTGACCCACAGGTGGCACTTTTTGGGTTCTCAATGTCTCTGTTGCCGCAAAGTATGCGTGTACAACATACCATAATGTACGGAATGGTTATTGCAAAAAAACTAGACATGGTTGTCTGAGCTTTTCAAGACATGGTTGTCTGAGCTCACATCTTTATTGTCTAACAATCTCAGAGAAATTTACAAGATATGGCGGCCATTCTTGGACCATCTCGAAGAGTTTGATGGAGACCTTGAAATGTGACAGGCTACCCACCTCTTACTCTTTTCTTTTTTTTTTTTTATAAATGCTGGCTTTGCACTAGTGAAGATATGTCATTGCCTTAGTTTGTACGCCCCGTCTGTTTTGTTTTTGTGTGTGTTTTTCTTTCCTTTTTTTTCTTTCTTTTCTTTCTTTTTCTTAAGCATATTGTATTATTTTTTCAGCTGTTTACTTGTCAATTTGTACATAACATTTCTGAAAAACTGTAATAAACATATTGATAAAAAAAATAAAAATGTGCAAAGTGGTACCTTTGCACTGTACTGTAGAAATGGTATTTGGGTCAAATCTATAATCAGGGTATACATTTCACATTTTTCAATTTAAAAAAGATGATTTCCATAAATTTTTTTGGAAAGCATTACGTATGCACAAATTTTTTGATGTCACAAATAAACTGTCTAGTGACAGGTTTAGTGGTGCCCCGTGACGCTAGTTGTTATTTTGGCTTTTAGAACTAGGCCTTATGAGTTCCATATTTGTGGTTCGTTTAAAGGGCCTTATGAGACACACACATTTTATATATATATATATATATACCTCACTTATATAGAGTGTTATGAGAAGTAATGCTTTGTAAGTAAGGCTTTGACTAAATCAGGTTATTTGTGTAACTGTGTAAATTATATATAATTGTATATAACTAATACGGTTTGTTTTTTGTATTTCCTCTTTTTTTGGACTTGTACAGGTGGGTTGCCATTTTGGTTTGCATTTTCTCCTGTTTATGTTTGTAGTGAGATGGGAGGATAATTAGTATTTTGTTTGTTTTATGTTGCAAGGAGACTTAGTTTATAAGTTGCTAGTGATTTTTTGTTTGTTGTGTTGGCATAAGCCCACCCTGAAGCCCCAAATGTAAAAACATTTATTAATTATTATAGATGCATCATTTTGCCAAAAGTATTCGCTCAGCCATCCAAATGATTGGAATGAGTTGTTCCAATCAGTTTCCTGGTCACAGGTGTATAAAATTAAGCACCTAGTTGTGCAGGCATGTTTGTTTTTACAAACATTTGTAAAAGAATGAGCTTTCAGGACCTCAGTGAATTTCAGCGTGGAACTGTGATAGGATGCCACCTGTGCAACAAATCCAGTCATGAAATTTCTTTGCTTCTAAATATTACACAGTCATCTGTCAGCTGTATTATAAGAAAATGAAATTGTTTGAGAACGACAACAACTCAGCCATGAAGCGGTAGGCCACGTAAACTGATGGAGTGGGGTCAGCAGATGCTGAAGCGCATAGTACGAAGAAGTTGCCAATTTTCTTCGAAGTCAATTACTACAGACATCCAAACCTCATGTGGCCTTCAGATTAGCTCAAGAACAGTGCGTAGAGAGCTTCATGGAATGGGTTTCCATGGTCGAGCAGCTGTATCCAAGCAATACATCGTCAAGTGCAATGCAAAGCGTCGGATGCAGCGGTGTAAGGCACACCGCCACTGTACTCTAGAGCCATGGAGATGCATTCTCTGGAGTGATGAATCGACCTTGTCCATCTGGCAATCTGATGGACGAGTATGAATTTGGCGGTTGCCAGGAGAATGCCCATAAACACACTCCTAAACCTTGTGGACAGCCTTTGCAGAAAAATTTAAGCTGTTCTATCTGCAAAGGTTGGATGGATCAACGTCATATTGAACCCTATGGATTAGGAATAGGATGTCACTTATGGCAATAGTATATATTGTATTTTGTATTTTGACACATAGGTTTAAAAATACACATTAATGAGGGAAAACAAGAGACAGGTGAACACACAAGGCAAGCTAACAAGGGGAATGGCACAATAACCACATCAACACTACAAAAAACATGCACATAGTGGACCATACCAGGGGCGCCAGGCCAGGGGTGTGTGTGTGTGTGTGTGTGTGTGTGTGTGTTGTACCGTTACACTTGTTTATCTACTTATCTGACTGAAGAATATGCAATTGCATCTTCAGGGAATTGTAATAATTTGCATATAGAAACACAAAAAAAATCTGTACAAATATTTATAGGATCACTAAGTACTGTAAGTGATGTTTATCAGACTTTTTTGAAAGCCTGCAATCTGTGTTTTTGTTGAGATATGCTGAGAAGTGATGGAGAATTCATCTACAGCGATAATATTTGTACTTCATGGACTGAATGACACAACGACAAACAAACATGTTTACTTTGCATTTGGTCTTCTTGTCTATATTGTGACACTGTTTATAAACTTGGTACTAATTATCACAGTTATTGTGGATAAGGCACTTCATGAACCTATGTATCTGTTCATATGCAATTTGTTTGTAAATGGAATTTGGGGTGCATCTGCATTTTATCCAAAGATCCTTGCTGATCTTTTATCAGACTCCCATGTTATCTCATTTGTAGCATGCATGATACAAATATATATGATGTTATGTTATACTTTGTGTGAACAAACATGTCTAACTGTAATGGCATATGATCGATATGTAGCTATTTGTAAGCCTTTGGAATATCTGGACATTATGACATATCAGAAGGTTGCAAAACTGCTGGCTTTTAGTTGGCTCTTCTCCTTACTTTTGACATCTATCGGGGCAGTGTTGACAGTCAGACTGCCTTTATGTGGCAATGACATTGACAAGCTGTACTGCTCTAACTGGGAGGTTGTTAAACTCTCTTGCACAGATTTGATTATGATTGATGTATATGGATACTTTCTTTTACTTTATCTTGTTTTCCAAGTGACATTTATTATTGTATCTTATATTTACATAATTAGAGCATCTTTACAGTCCAAGGCAGGCAAGATTAAATTCATGCAGACATGTCTTCCACATTTAATCACCCTCATAAACTTCGCAGTTTCTCTAGTCATTGATGCCATGTATTCTCGCTATGGCATAAGCCAAACACAGCAAGCTCTGCACAATATCTTGGGTATTGAGTTTCTTGTTGTGCCTCCTCTCCTAAACCCCATCATATATGGAATGAAACAGACTGAGATGCGCCGCCAGTTCGTAAAAATTTACACAAACCTTAAAGCAGTGAGTCGGAGCTGATAATGGTTCTAAGAGGTGTTAATGTTTGTGTGCATTCATCCAGGCACACTGTTCTGTATTTTAGATGAGCAAATACCACCAGGACTTTCTTAGGATGAAAACATTGCCAAGTGTGTAAGAACACATGTATCTCAAATTTTGATTTTGGAATCAAATGTCTTTAGTGGTAATCAGCTGTTTTGCTATGAGAGCTTAGAATTGAATAGTTATATCTGAAAAAATAAGACACAAAATAGATGCCATAATAAACTCTGTTTTAACAGGCTTTTTTCCCCATTTGTTTTGGGGAAGCACATTTTCAGCATTTCCGCATTCAGTGTTCAATACCACACATAAAAATCTGTGCTTTTTTTCTTGTACTTGGTGGTAATTATCATGAAAGTCACGAATGTTAAATCAGTTGTAAAAGTGTGCAAATTTTCCCTTTCATTTGGTCACCTAGTATAAAGCATTACATCATTTAAAGATGGAACACGTAGAGTACAAATGTGCATTGTGCATCAAATTCTGGTTTGTGATCTTTAGTCTTCCATGCTCTCATACATTTATTAGTACAAAATTCTGTGTCTCACTAAGCATTCAAAGAGCATGACACTTTCCCCTCTTTGTTCTAGTTTAGTTCACTACTGTCTGTCTCCTTCTTGCTTTAGTTTGTTGTGATTTTGCTCATTTATTTATTTTTTATTATTTGCAATTTTGAGACATTCCATAATTGAGTGGATAGGTTGCCCTACAAAAAATGTAAAATGTTTTCCTAAAAAAAAAAACAATTAGAAATATAGAAATCAATAGAAATTATTGCAGATTTACCTAATCAACTAATATTTTTTACTGTGAAACTTGATACTGCCATCTTCTGGTGAAATATAATAGCTTTTATTTTATGATTTTATGACAGAGGATGTGGGCCAGTGCAAATATGAACACAGGCCACATTTGAAACATAACTGCTAGAGATAGTTGTGCATGAAATTCACAGTAGATCAGCAGTTTCTGAAAAACCTAGAGAAGCCCTCATTAGCACCAACAACCATGCCACATTCAAAGTAATTCATCTTTCTTTCTCATTCTGATGTTTAATTTAAACTTCACTCATCTTGACCATGTCTAAATGGCATATGATTGCTTCTGCTATAATTGGCTGTTTAAGTTAATGATGAACAGTTTATGTGTGAGTCTGAAACTATATGTGTGTGTGTGTGTGTGTGTGTGTGTGTGTGTGTGTGTGTGTGTGTGTGTGTGTGTGTGTGTGTGTGTGTGTGTATGTGTGTGTGTATACATATACATATATAAGCTATACACATATGAGAGAGAGAGAGAGAGAGATATTAAACGATTAAATTCTTCTATATGACTACACATCATATGGAGTGGTCCACTGTTAATATACTATACTTTGAATATAATATATATTTTACACCTGTAAAATATATATATATATATATATATATATATATATATATATATATATATATATATACAGTGGTGATCAAATTTATTCAACCCCCAATGCTGTGAAGGGTTTTATGGAATTCAGTGCACATTTGTAATTGTGTTCATAATGAAATCTTACAAGGACTTGTTAAAGAACTAAATGCAACTAAGATAGCATCAATTTTTTTTGTCATAAAGTATTAAATGGCCTTTTTGTGATTTCTTCATTGACACAATTATTCAACCCCTTTACGACTACCACTCCTAAGAACAGAGGTTCATTCCAGTGTTTTCCATGAGGTATTGAAAACATCTGTGGATGTCAACGAGCAGCAATCAAGCATGATAAGCACCAATTAGGCAGATTTAAAAGGACTGTGATACTCAGCTCCTTCTAGACATCTACTGGTGTGTTTCCAAGCATGGTGAAGGCAAGAGAATGGTCCCAGAAGACAAGAGAAGAGGTTATTGCTCTTCACAAGAATGGCAATGGATATAAAAAGATTGCGAAGTTGTTAAATATTCCAAGAGACACTATCGGAAGTATCATTCGCAAGTTCAAGTTAAAGGGCACAGTGGAAACATTACCTGGTCGTGGCAGAAAGAAGATCCTGACCGCGACTGCTGTGCGCTACCTGAAGCGTAATGTGGAGAAAAATCCCCGCGTGACTGCTAAGGAACTGAAAAAAGACCTGTCAGATGTGGGCACTGAAGTTTCAGCTCAGACAATAAGGCGCGCACTGCATAACGAAGACCTCCATGCCAGAACGCCCAGACGCACCCCCTTGCTGACTCCAAAGAACAAGAAAAGTCGACTGCAGTATGCCAAAAGTCATGTGGACAAGCCACAAAGGTTTTGGGACAGTGTACTGTGGTCAGATGAAACTAAATTAGAACTGTTTGGGACAATGGACCAGCGCTATGTTTGGAGAAGGAAGAACCAGGCTTATGAACAAAAGAACACCTTGCCTACTGTGAAGCATGGCGGGGGGTCAATTATGCTTTGGGGCTGTTTTGCTTCTAATGGTACAGGAAAGCTTCAACGTGTGCAGGGTACCATGAATTCCCTTCAGTACCAGGAGATCTTGGAGGAAAATGTGATGGAGTCAGTCACAAACCTGCGGCTTGGGAGACGTTGGACCTTCCAACAGGACAATGATCCGAAGCACACATCCAAGTCCACTAGAGCATGGTTGAACATGAAAGGCTGGAACATTCTAGAGTGGCCATCGCAATCACCAGACTTAAATCCAATTGAGAACCTCTGGTGGGACCTAAAGAAGGCAGTTGCAGTGCGCAAGCCTAAGAATGTGACTGAACTGGAGGCTTTTGCCCATGAAGAATGGGCTAAGATACCCATAGGTCGCTGCAAGACACTTGTGTCAAGCTATGCTTCACGCTTGAAAGCTGTCATAACTGGAAAAGGATGTTGTACTAAGTACTAAAAAATAATGTCACTAGGGGGTTGAATAAAACTGATAATGATGTGAGCACAGTAAAGACATTTGTGGTTATTCCATCATAAATATTATGTTATGTTTGTCTAATTTATAAGTGCCTCTTTGATATAATTGTAAATAAGATGACTGAAATGATCAAAATCATTGTCAAACTGGCCAAAACACTTTATTTCAGTGGGGGTTGAATAAATTTGATCACAACTGTATATACACCTGTGCCACCTATACGGGGGCGACCGGCAGGGGGCCCCCCCACAACGTGACAGACCCCCCCACCAAAGCCGCACTCCCCTCCGGATGTGCGGCTTACAGCGGCAGCACACAAAATACAACAAAGGGGCGGGAGGGCGGGGACAAGACAGGGACCCGTTCCCTGCCGTCCTATATAATATATATATAATTCATAATTTACATTTGGGGTATTTAGAGATCTTCCTGTCAAAACAAGAAAGGAGCAAAATATGCAGGTATTAACGTTTTCTTTGATTACTTTGATTGCTAAAAAAATTGCTATATGTAGTTTATCATTAATGTTCAAAATTGCAGGTGAAACTGTCAAGTCTGACCATGCCCCCACCTGTCAATCATGTCCTTGTTTTCCAGTTCCATATGCCTTTGTTTTCATTTTTTTGTCATGCTTCATTGTTTGTAACCACCCCTCGTTATGGTTTCATGTGTGTTGCATGCTTTGCTGGTCTTACAGCCCTGATGTTGGTGTCCATCTTCATCTATGTATTGAGTTGATTTTGTGTTATCTTTTTTCATTCATGTCTCACCCTGTGTTACACATAGGTAAACTGACCCTGGACCCTGTTAGTGGCAATGATTTTGGATTTGTCCCTAATAAATCTCACTCATCTCAGCACATGCATCGCTTATACTTGCTCCAAAATGGCCTCAGTGTTACATAATGATCAAAAATCTCACTGCACACTTTCACGGCTGTATCCGCTCCTTTGTCTTCTGTTTGTGGTCCTTCTGTTCTGGTTTCTTTGTCTGCTAGACTGTCCGTTTTGTCTTCTGGTTCTGCCTCTGTCCCTGGTGTGTCTTCTTTGCCTGTTGGTTATGTTGCTGTTCCCTTTGGCATTTGTAGTCCTGTTGCCATTTCTTCTGTGCCTGTTTCTTCGTGCCCTATTTCTGTGTTTCCTGGTTTATTCCATTGTCCCATGTCACCTTCATTACCTGATTTGGATGCTCTTATTTCCTAACCTCTGGTTTCTCTGGCCTTTGCCCCTAGTGTTCTGGTTTCTGGTTCTGTCCGTCTACGTATTGAGTTGATTCTGCATTATCTTTGGTCATTCATGTTTTCCCTTGTGTTATGCATAAGTAAACTGACTCTAGACCCTGTTAATGATAATAATAATAATAATAATAATAATAATAATAATAATAATAATAAACTATTTGTATTTGTATATTTGTCTGTTTATGGTTATTTGCCAAGAAACACAAATAACCATAAACAGACATACAATTTAAGAACAACGGCAAGTGGTATCAGCTGAATTAGTGCTCTGGTAAGAACTCAACAAACAGGTGAGTCTTCAGTCTACGCTTGAAGATAGCAATAGACTCTGCAATCCTAGCAGCTAATGGAAGATCGTTCCACCATCTTGGAGCCAGGACGGAGAATAGTCTGAAGCTTTGTCTTCCATGAGACTTTAAGCATGGAGTTTCAAGTCGAGCCAATCTTGAGGTTCTAAGTGTTCGCTGTACAGATCGGCTTTTTACCATGGACATCATGTAGGGAGGGGCCAGTCCATTTTTGGCTTTGTAAGCAAGCATCAAGGTTTTATATCTGATGCGTGCCGCTACTGGAAGCCAGTGAAGAGAGCGTAGTAGAGGAGTCACGTGTGAGAACTTGGGTAGATTGAAGACCAGTCGTGCTGCAGCATTCTGAATTAGTTGTAGAGGTCTGATGACCCGTAGAGCAAGACCTGCAAGTAGGAAATTGCAGTAGTCCAGCTTAGAGATTACTAGAGACTGCACAAGCACTTGAGTAGCTTCCTGTGAAAGGAAGGGTCGTATTCTCCGTATGTTGCAGAGAAATCTGCAGGATGTGGTCATCTTTGAAACATGTGTTGAGAAGGACAACTTGTTGTCCAACGTTACACCCAGATAGGAATTCTGGCCTATCTGTACTATTACCTAGGATGTATTCTGTGATCAGAAGCAAAGCACTTTGTAATTCGCTCTGGATAAGAGCGTCTGCTAAATGCCGTAAATGTAATGTAATAAAGTGAATAAAGTAAATAAGATGGAACAGATTTAGGGTTGCTTAAATAAAACTAAAAGCAGATCTAAACAGGAAGGTTTTAAGACACTTCTTAAAGCTGTGCAGGGATGAAATGCCTCTGAGCTCTTCAGGAAGAGAGTTCCAGAGCTTTGGGCCAAAGTGGCTAAAAGCCCTCTCGCCAATCTTTAATCGGCTTTTAGGAATCACCAGTAGATTACTGTTTGAAGACCTGAGAGACCTGAGTGGAACATATCTAACCATCATTTCACTGAGGTAAAGAGGAGCAAGATTATAAAGACATTTAAAAACCATGAAATTTAAAAACCATTAAAATCTATTCTAAAGCTGACAGGTAACCAGTGCAGTGAGTGGAGAGCAGGTGTAATATGATCTCTCTTTCTCCTGCGGGTCAGAACCCTTGCAGCAGTGTTCTGAACTCGCTGCAGGTGAGAAATCAAGCTCTTTGGAAGAGCAGATAGAACAGCGTTACAATAATCTGGCCTTGGTGTGATAAATGCATGGACAGGTTTTTCACTATCAGCAGGAGAGGGCATATCTAGGACCTTAGCGATGTTTCAGAGGTGAAAACAAGTTGTCTTGCATGTAGTCATGATGTGTGATTTGAAGTTGAGCTCATTATCAAAGGTGACGCCCATGTTCTTAACACATTGTCTGGCATTCAGATTCATTTGATTTAAATAAGTCTGGAGCAAAACAGTGAGCAAATTGATTTTACGGCTTTAGGTTCTAGAGAAATGTAAAGTTGAGTGTCATCTGCATATTGAACATAACTAATACCATGTTTATTATTGATATGTGGTAACGGAAGCATATATAGGTTGAATAGTAAAGGCCCAAGAATTGATGATTTAGATTTTGGCCCTAATAAATCTTGCTCTTCTCCGCACATGTGTCCATCATTCAGTCTCTCCAAAACGCCCTTGGTGTTACAGAAACATGCTAAGGATTATGGTCAATACCATAAATAATATGCTAAATAAAATTAAGGGAATTTATGTGACCCAGCCAACATTTTAACGATGTTCACAATAAGCCTGGCTATGCCACCCAGGAAGGGATGAGAAAATGAAAGGAATATTAATATTAACTAAGCGCAGCTTCCAGATCAGGTGGTGAGCAATCAGCCAATATTTATCACAATTAATCAAAAAGACAAAGACAATCCCAGCCCCTTCCTTTGTAGAATGCCTGTAAACCAACTAACAAAACAAAAACCCCATACAACCAAAATCACTACAAACCAATAATGCACAAAAGAACACTAAAGAACACCATAACACTGCAAACCATTTTCCTTAATGCCATCTTATCTAAGAAGGAAAATGCCAAAAATACTGCCCACCCAACAATCAACACCTGGTAGACAGTCTCTTTAATCAACACCTCCATTAGATTGGTCCAAGTGGAAAAGGAAAACTTCACAATTATCACATTTACTTATATTTGTAATGAAACAGTCAGACAGATGCTTGCAGACCAGAGATATTTAATAGACAATGGATAGTCCAAAACAGGCGAGTCAGGGACAGGTGAGGGTCAAAGCTGGAGATAGACATAGACTGAAGCAGGACACTCCAGGGAACAAGACAGGAACAGGCAGAGGTAAAGAATTTTGCACAGTTCTGTAGATTTGGTATGTGAGTCAAATCTGTTACCAAGGCTTTCCATTGAAAATATTCTTTGGGAATCACTACGTATGTGTGACGGGCAGTGTGAGCAACTAAAAAAGTAAGCGATCACGCCAAGTCTCAGGGAAAGAGGATGGTTTAATAGAAAGTGCGCAAACCAAATACCCGTGACATAGATCCAGATTAAGGAAATAATAACCAGCAGTCAACTGGTACAAAGACAAGACATATATAGACGAACAAATGACCCTCAGGTGAGACGGATCACGGGTCCTGCCCACCTGAAGGACAAACATCACGTGACCAAAAACAGGACATCTGCCGCTGTAAACGGGGGCGACCGGCAGGGGGCCCCCCCACAACGTGACAGACCCCCCCACCAAAGCCGCACTCCCCTCCGGATGTGCGGCTTACAGCGGCAGCACACAAAATACAACAAAGGGGCGGGAGGGCGGGGACAAGACAGGGACCCGTTCCCTGCCATCCTGAGCTGAAACACAAAACACATAAAAGCTCCTCGTCACAGGACGCAGACCAGGCAGGGACCCGTTCCCTGCAGTCCTGGAGCTGAAAACATAAAACACATAGGTTAGCTTGCCTCCTGGGCGGGACCCTGGACCGACTGGGCCATCAACAAGACGATAACCACGCCCCGGTCGGTCACAGGGCCCTCGCGCCCTAACCGGCCTTAGGCCGCTTAAGCCCCACCGCTGTGTGCGGACCGGGAGCACATGGCCCAACACACGTCACAGGTGTGGATGTGTGCAGGCCGCCACACTGGGGTGCGGCCACGGCTTCTACCAACCACCTCCCGAACCTACCTCCTCGCTCGGAGCTGACCCCTGCCCTTTTCGCTAGGGGTCACCCCAGACTCCTGGGGAGTGAACCCCTTCTGGGGCCCCTCATCTCAAGGTGGACTCCTCCACCCAACCCAGGAGCGCCAGAGACCAGGGCCCTGGCAATCCGCATCAGGGACACGCTGGTCACCCCGAGCTCGAAGGGGAGGGTCTCCTCCTGGAGACCCCACTAGGTCCGGGAGTGCCACAGTCCACCACCAGGAGCGACCTGCAACACATCACACACACACGCACACAGACAACACATAACACCAAACGCGCACTGCTCTGACCACTGACCCCCCCTTTTACCCAGGGGGGAAGGGACCCCTTCTTAGCATGAGGAGACACCCTGTCCATACACCCCAGGCATCCTCAGCCTACAAAGGGGTACAGGGGCTCCTCCCTGCTCAGGGGTCCCTCCCAAAGGTCAGGTCTCCTGATGGAGCAGTGCCTTCTGAGCCACATGTCGTGGCTCAGGAACCTCATAGCTCCCCCCCAAAAACATATTTAGGGGGGGCCCCTCTGGGGAATAACAAAACAAAAAACACAGACACAACATACAACATATACGCACCTGAGATGCCCTCCGTGCCACATCCAGTGGCACGGGACCTCTAATGGGCCCCTACCCACACACAGTGAAGAGGGGTGCAAGAGAGGAATTACAAACAAAGCACGCTACACGCTAGGACAAAACAAACACGCAAAGACAGAACACAAACAAACGGACAGGACCCACCGATGCGTGCGCTCTGTGGTGCGCGACGCGCCCACTCCAGCTCTCTCTCTCTCACCGTTTTCACCACGGGATCTGTAGATCTTTGGAGAGAGAGAGCTATGCGCGAGCGGCTTGCGCGCCACGCCCACAGCGACGCGTCCCTCTGGCTCGCGAAAGGAGCAGAGAGACGCGTCTCACGCAAAGTGCGCAAACCAAATACCCGTGACATAGATCCAGATTAAGGAAATAATAACCAGCAGTCAACTGGTACAAAGACAAGACATATATAGACGAACAAACGACCCTCAGGTGAGACGGATCACGGGTCCCGCCCACCTGAAGGACGAACATCACGTGACAAAAACAGGACATCTGCCGCTGTAAACGGGGGCGACCGGCAGGGGGCCCCCCCACAACGTGACAGTATGCATACATACTTTTTTGATGTCACATAAATTAAAAAGTAATACTTTTAACATCTACTTTTAACATTTGCTTTATGTATTAATAAAAAACAAACATAAAAAACAAAGAACAAAATGACTTATGAGAAGCATTACGCACTATAAAACAGTTAAGCCCATGGGGGAAGATCCCTCAACAAATAGCTTCTTTAGGGAGTTCATGCATTTGTCACCATCATTTACCACACAAATTTACATATATAAGCATGGATTCTAGACATGGAAAGTAGTAGGCTATGAGAAAGTCAACACCGCAACATCGCTTGAGAAAATTTTGTAGTCGAAATATTTATGGATTTAAAATCTCTGCTTTTTTGGAAAATCCTCCAACCTGATTATCTAGTTAAATAACAGGAAATGGAAAATTCCTCTGAAGAGTTTATGTTTGTTCTTCATGGACTGAATGACACAGCAACAAATAGGCATATTTATTTTACATTTGGTCTTCTTGTATATATTTTGACACTGTTTATAAATTTGTCACTTATATTAACTGTTATTCTGGACAAGACACTTCGTGAACCTATGTATCTGTTTATATGCAATTTGTTTGTAAATGGAATATGTGGGGCTTCTGCCTTCTATCCAAAGATCCTTGCTGATCTTTTGTCAGACTCCCATATTGTATCATATACAGCATGCCTGATACAAATATATTTGATTTTTTGTTATGCTATGAGTGAATTTGCATGTCTAACAGTTATGGCATATGACAGATATGTATCTATTTGTAAGCCTTTGGAATATTTGTGTATTATGACATACCAGAAGGTTATGAAACTGCTTGCTTTTAGTTGGCTCTTCTCCTTATTGCAAACTTCCATAGGGGTTGGGCTGACAGCTAGAACGCCTTTATGTGGTAATGACATTGACAAGCTGTACTGCTCTAACTGGGAGGTTGTTAAACTCTTTTGCAGAGATATGGACATAATGGATATTTATGGTCACTTCCTAATACTTTCTCATGTTTCACAAATAGCATTTATCATTGTGTCATATGTTAAAATCATCAGAGCTTCTTTACAGTCCAAGGCAGGGAGGATCAAATTCATGCAGACATGTCTTCCCCATTTAATCTCTCTCACATACTTCACCTTTTCTTTACTCTTTGATGTCATGTATGCTCGCCATAGCAAGAGCCAAGGTCAGCAAGCTCTGCACAATATAATGGGGATGGAGTTTCTTGTTGTGCCTCCTCTCCTAAACCCTGTAATATATGGAATGAAACTGACCCAGATGCGGCGCCAGTTTGTGAAAATGTATGTCACCAAAATTAAAGCAGTGAGACAGGGCTGATATCCGTGTCAGGAATTCTTCAGACTTTTATCAGGCACACCGTTCTGCATTTCAGAGGAGAAAACACTGTGGTGATTTTCTTCTAGTGGTTACCAATGTGCAGTTATGAATGACTTACTGCTCTATAGCCTACTGTTAATCAGCTGCTTGGATGAAATATTACAATAAACAACTTCCTCCTGATCTATTTGTCTTAATCTAGGTTTCACGATGCTCTTTGTTTGTGTAACAGGCTTTTTCACCTTTTGCTTTATAAAAACCTGTCTTCTGTGTTCAGTGTTTAAAATTGAACAATCAAACCTGAGGGTCATTATAGGATTTGTTTGTATGATACTTTTCCTCCTTTCACTTTGTAAAAAATGTTTTTTACGTTACTTTTTTTATAACAGTCCCAAAAGCCTCAGAACAGCATGTTTTAAAGGTATTTGTGTTCAGTGTTTAAAAAGTTTTAGATACAAAGGTATAAAAACAGAAAATACCTGTATGATTAGGTTTACAAAAACCTTACAATTCCCTTGATTGCATCACAAAACAGCATGGCATATGTCACACTTACTACAGTGATTCTACCACAGGTAATTTTATGCAAAATAAAAAATATTTGATGATGGGCTTGTATGTTCTGTCACTGCTAGGGATTAAACCAATTTGGTGATCAAAGCGCTTAAAAAAAGGGAAATTAGTGTTAAATTAACAACTTTTGCAGTTGTTTCATTAATTAAGACTCCAGAGTAGTCAATTTATTGTGTACTTTGTCAGTCTTTGGTTATCTTTTGAATAGAAATGAAAGATTATATATGCTCGAATAAATAATACATAAATAATACATAAACAATAATAATGCTGTGAGGTGGAAGCAGCAAGAAGCGGGGGGTTGGCTGAAATGTCTTTATTGTCATTGTTAACAACAGGTGGTTGAAATCAGTATGAGGGAGTGTTGTATTCTGGGGGTGTCTGAGAGTGGGCGTCTCCCCTGAGGACCTGGGCTAGGACAGAAACGCTAAACATCATTAAGCAAGACTTTGCAATGACAGACTAAAACAGGAGGGTTTAAATACACAGAGACAGGGATAAACTAGATTCAGAATCTGGCCAGGTATGTTCACACAATTTGGTTCTGTCTGTTGGTACCTTTAGCAATACAGGCAGCTGCATACCATACACAATATACAAGATATATTCACAAATTAGGTATTAGGTACAAGAGAACAAACACATACAGAGGCAACAGGTGTAGCAATGCTAACATCACTAGTAACTTTGGGAGTAAAGTTCTTGTAAAGCATAATATTTATACATTTATTGTAGCTTGTTATAGCTATAAAAAAATAATTTACTTATAAGTATAGTAACTATTTATGAGGGTGATGGCTTGAGGGGAGAAAGTGCCCCTGTGTCTATCAGTTTTAGTATACAGAGTTCTGTAGCACCTGTTGGAGGGCATCACTAGAGAGAGGTCATATCCAGTGTATGAGAGACCTGTACAAATTTTCCATGCCTGTTTCCTGGTTCTTGAGATGTACAAGTCTTCGAAGGAGGATAGGGGAGCACACCCTGTTGTTGTTGGCCTCCCACTTCAGATCGTAGATCTTCCTAGGAACTTTATGGACTTTACAGTTGACACAGGACTGTTGCATATTGTGACAGTGATAACCGGTGCATCAGTTATAAGATGAGGTTCATAATATACAACACAGCTACACATTTTATAAACAAATTGTGCATGGCAGCAAACAAACTATTGAAGTCTGTTGATGTTCTGCTGCAACTCAAAAGTGATTAGTTACAGATGAAATTGCTCCAGTTAAACCTAAAACAATCTAATTCCAAACCATTTCAGCATTTCATAAATGTTTCTCCAGAGATTCAATTAAGTTTGTAGACTTAGAGCAAGAGAAACTGTCAAAATATGTTACTGTTACTTCTAATATTAGGCAATTTAGTCAGTTGATTGGTCTTAGATCTTTTCTGATTGTTGTTTTGGCACCAGCCCACCCTGACGTCATACTCCCAGGCTGTGTTTATTCATCATTGTAATTCTGTTCTGCTGTAATAATGTCACGTATGGCCTCGCACCCTCCCTTAGCTGTCACTCCGGGTTCCCTCTTGTCTGTGCTCCTTGCTTGTTTATCCCGCCCTGCTCGTTTGTCTCCGTGATACCTCGTTTGTTACCACGCCCCCGTGTCATTGCCCTCACCTGTTCCCTGTTTGGTGTTCTGTGTATATATAGTCCCTGAGTGTCACTTGTCCCTCGTCGATTGTTTTGACTGTTTGGATGTTTCATTGTTTCTATGTTTCCATTGCCCGTAGTGTGTTTCCTGGTTTTTTATTCTTTGTTCGTTACTCGTGTTTCTGTTTAGTTATGCCCGTGTACGCTTGTATTTCTGACTGCCCTCCTGTTATGAACCCGGACTGGTTATCAGACGACGATGATGGTATGCCCTGTAATAAATCTCGTTCTTCTCAGCATTTGTGTCCGTCCCCTCGCTCCGCAGCCTATGCTGCGTTACATAACAATCGAGCCACCAAGGACACAGCGAGAGAGCGAGACTGGTGAGTTCATTCACTGTAACGAGATGTTGGCTGGTTTAATTCGGTTCGACTCTCCTGTGTTACAGCTCGAACAACCCAGAGACAGGAATACCCCTGGCGCTGTGGGAACGCTGTGCCGATTCCAGAAGCCGCTCCCCGAAGGCCCCCCAAGAATTTTTTGGGGGGACGTAGTAGCCACGCACCCCAGGAGTGGCCGGCTCGGACCCGGGATGATGTCAACGCGGCAGACACGCCCCCCGAGGACGTCAGCATGGCGGACACGCCCCCCGAGGACGTCAGCGTGGCGGACACGCCCCCCGAGGACGTCAGCATGGCGGACACACCCCCCGAGGACGTCAGCATGGCGGACACGCCCCCCGAGGACGTCAGCATGGCGGACACGCCCCCCGAGGACGTCAGCATGGCGGACACGCCCCCCGAGGACGTCAGGGCGGCAGTCACGCCCCCCGAGGACGTCAGGGCGGCGGTCACGCCCCCTGAGGATGTCAGGGCGGAGGTCACGCCCCCCGAGGACGTCAGGGTGGCGGTCACGGCCCCTGAACGCATCTCCTCACCTCGGCGGCCTGTACCAGTGACCCGGAGGAGGTCTACAACGGTTCCCGTCCCCGCGACCCAGGAGGGGTCGTCCACACCGGCTCCCGTCCCCGCGACCCAGGAGGGGTCGTTCACGCTGGCTCCCGTCCCCGCAACCCAGGAGGGGTCGTTCACGCCGGCTCCCGTCCCCGCGACCCAGGAAGGGTCGTCCACGCCGGCTCCCGTCCCCGCGACCCAGGAGAGGTCGTCCACGCCGGCTCCCGTTCCCTCTGCCCGCCAGCGGACGCCGCCTGTTCCCGCTGCCCGCCAGCGGACCCCGCCTGTTACCCCAGAGACTGTGCTGCCCTCTATGGGTCATGGACTGAATGTGCCCCCTGCTCCGCCCTGTGCCCCTGTCTCGTCGCCCATGTTCCCCTTGCTCCCATGTTCCATCCCTGGTTTTGTGTTGGTCCCGGTTCCTGTGTGTGTGCCTGTTCGTGTCCTTGTGCCCATCCCTGTGTCTGTGTCTGGTCGGTTCCTCCAGGTCCCTGTCCCCCGTGTCTGTTCCCCAAGTCATTACCCATTTTGTGCCTGTGCCTGTCACCGTTGTCGATAGTGTCTTTGCCTCGGTGTTTACCTCTGCCCTGTCCCCTGGCCCCACTCCTGTGTCTGTTCCCAGTCCTGTCCCGTCCTGTCCTGCTCCTGTACCTCGTCCCAACCCTGTCCGGTCTCCTTGTGTCCCCTGTCCGGCCTAATCCTTGCCCAGCTCTTGGCCAGTCTCCCTATCTCCGGTCCCTGCCATACCCCAGGTCCCTCGTCCTGTCCCTCCGGTCTGTCCTGTAGTGTCCTGCCCTGTGTCCGCTGTCTCTCGTCCTGCCCCATGGTTCCCTGTCCTGTCCTAGTCTGGTTCCTGTCCCGTCTGCCCTTGCGTGCCCCGGAGTGGGACGCCTTGAGGGGGGGGTAATGTCACGTATGGCTTCGCCCCCTCCCTTAGCTGTCACTCCGGGTTCCCTCTTGTCTGTGCTCCTTGCTTGTTTATCCCGCCCTGCTCGTTTGTCTCTGTGATTCCTCATTTGTTACCACGCCCCCGTGTCATTGCCCTCACCTGTTCCATGTTTGGTGTTCTGTGTATATATAGTCCCTGAGTGTCCCTTGTCCCTCGTCGATTGTTTTGACCGTTTGGATGTTTCATTGTTTCTATGTTTTCATTGCCTGTAGTGTGTTTCCTGGTTTTTTGATTCCTTGTTCGTTACTCGTGTTTCTGTTTAGTTATGCCCGTGTACGCTTGTTTTTCGGACTGCCCTCCTGTTATGAACCCGGACTGGTTACCAGACGACGATGATGGTATGCCCTGTAATAAATCTCGCTCTTCTCAGCATTTGTGTCCGTCCCCTCGCTCCGCAGCCCATGCTGCGTTACAAATGAATATACAAATGGTAAACAAGACAATAACATTTTTGAAATACCATGGATTGTATTCACTGTGCTTTATTTTACTTCACACCTGATTTGGATCTGGACAAACAAGCTTGTCGGATGTTTGTAGCAGGGTCGTAACATCTACATGTCACGTTACGGTCCCCAAACCCTCCCTTTGGGGTGTGTGTTAACGTCGTCTGCGTCTACGCGTCTGCGTCTACTCGTCTGCGTCTGTCTATCTCCGTGGGTGGGGGTGTGTCTTGTAATTATTCGTCTCACCTGTGGCTTGTCTCGTCATCACGTGGGACTTGTGTGGTCTGTCTATTTAATGTGCGTTCGCGCAGTGTCTTGTGCTCGTCGTTGTCTATTGTCTGCACGTTGTGTGCGCTGTGTTTGTTTATCGTGCGCTGATTGCGCAATATCTGTACAAATAAACTTGACGTCTGTTACGCAAAGACGGGATTCTGTGTCTCATCCTTGTCAAGCCGCCATCGTCACACAACAAAGGAGTCATTTGTATGAGAAATTGCACTTTTCTGCATGCCTTTGTTGTTTTACACTAGAAGTCCCAGAGAAGGGTCATTTAACATTTCTACCTTTGGAAACCAGAGATGGGTTCGAATGACTTGAAGGATTTTAGCTAACACCCTATAATCAGCTGTGAACAGGCGCTTTTGTTCTGGAAATAAGGCCATTATTGGCAAACCACAGGAGGAGGCATGCTTAAACTCACAACTAACTGTTGTTTTCCATTGAGTTTAGCCATTTCGTTTCTAGTTAGATCTATTCAGTTTATTGTATTTTATAATATAAAGGTCATATATATTGTATTTAGTTTAGTTTTATCTGAGCAACAAAGCACAATTAATTATTATTAATAATATTTAAAATAGAAAATTAGAAATGTTACAGCCAGGTACAACTGTGAGTAATGACCAGAAGCATTTGTGTCTATGTCAATTTGTGTGACACATTTTGTTTTGAAGCATACGTAAGTGTGGAGAGATGTGAAGAGAGGCAGTCAGAGGGCCTGCCTGAGAGCAGCAGCTACAGAGGACATGATGTAAGTTTAGAAATATATACAATAAATATACAATAAAGTTTAAATGGTCTCATCAGAGCACTCACATACAATTATCCACCCAGTCTGCCACTCACTTGTTTGGGGAGAAAGCTAGCTACAGTATTGTGGCTATTCCCCACTTTAGTGACCCCATTTTTTTTCTCTTTCACTCAGACAGTAAAATATTAAAATACAGTGAGGACATGCACCTAAGAAGAAAATTTCAGACCCCTCCATGATTTCTAAGTGGGTGAACTTTCAAATTTGCAGGGTGTTCAAAAACCTATTTTGCTCACTGTATTTTAATTTTTTATTGTCTGAGTGGGGACAATAAAATTAAAACTTTATTGTATATATTTCTAAACTTACATCATGTCCTCTGTAGCTGCTGCTCTCAGGCAGGCCCTCTGACTGCCTCTCTCACCTTATGCATGTCCCCTGCACAACAATGCAGCTGGGGGATGGGCAGACACACTCAGGACCAACTTACAGTCTTTTGCATGACCTTTTTTGAGGTGGATCAACACAATTAATTTGGTTTATTTTTTTTCAAAACTGTAATTTTGAACCCACTTATCTTTTTAAAAAGAAAATCATTACTAAATTATTTTAGAAAAACTTTAACATATTTCTTGAAACAGACTGTACGTTTTGCAAACTACATGTACATTTGGCAAAATGACCTGGATAATGCTGCAACATCATGGATCAGCAGCAAAAGTTCACATCTCTCCCAAAACACTTCACGTATGCTTCAAAACAAAATGTGTTTCACACAAATTGTCAGTGCCCTCAAAATGCAAAGTCTCTTGAGCTGTGTTTCACATGGTGTTTTGAGAATGTCATCTCGGTTTCAAGAAATGAGCCAAACCAATTGAAGAAAAAAAAAAACTGTAAATCAAACCAATTTGTTCAAAATGTGCACCACAATGCAACCAAGAGATACAAGTTCAAAATATAACCAGTTGACTTCACAACTGTTTAAATTATTAGAGAGACGTTTGTGTGAGTTCAGCTCTACTCCCCCCTTACTGATTCCTCAGGCAATGGCCACATTTGCAAATTAATAGATGTTAATTGGAGCCACCAGAGTCGTCAATTTGGACTAAGGGTCTTTTGACCCTCTTTCAGGACTTCAGGGGGGAGGTTGAAATTTCTGGTACTTCTAGTAGGCATGTGACTACAAACATGTTCATTTCAATTCACAAAAACAACTGAATATATAATATCTCTATACAAGTAGAGACTTAAGCTAATGAGATATTGCATGTTTACAGATATCCCACATCATTGTTGCTCATAACATATTTGATCACAGAAATCAATGGGAAAAGTCAGTACAACAATGACCAGTAAATTAACATGAAGTTATGAACATTGCATGAACTAGTTATGAACATTTTAAATGTAGAGAAAAAATGTATACTTATTTTTCCTCTCAGGGCTGGGAGTGGAATGGGAGGGGTTGGGAAGATTATGCTTATAAGACATTTTAAAAGCTTGGTGTCTGGTATTGCTGTGCAGAGAACAAGTGATGGAAAATTCCTCTAGAGAGTTCCAGTTTGTACTGCATGGATTGAATGACACAATGACAAACAGAAATATTTACTTTGCATTTGGTCTTCTTGTCTATATTTTGACACTGTTTGTGAACTTGACACTAGTTATAACTGTTATTCTGGATAAGACACTTCATGAACCTATGTATCTGTTTATATGCAGCTTGTTTGTAAATGGAATATGTGGTGCTTCTGCTTTCTATCCAAAGATCCTTGTTGATCTTTTATCAGAATCCCATGTTATATCATTTTCAGCATGCCTGATACAAATATATTTGATTTTTTGTTATGCGTTGTGTGAATTGACATGTCTAACAGTCATGGCATATGACAGGTATGTAGCTATTTGTAAGCCTTTGGAATATTTCACCATTATGACACACCAGAAGGTTATGAAACTACTGGCTTTTAGTTGGCTCTTCTCCTTACTGCAGACATCCGTGGGTGTTGTGATAACAGCTGGAATGCCTTTATGTGGTAATGACATCGACAAGCTGTATTGCTCTAACTGGGAGGTGGTTAAGCTATCTTGTACAGATGTGATTATAATGGATGTGTATGGCAACTTCCTAATACTTTCTAATGTTTTCCAAGTAACTTTTATACTCGTGTCATATATTCACATAATCAGAGCTTCTTTACAGTCCAGGATGGGAAAGGTTAAATTCATGCAGACATGCCTTCCTCATTTAATCACCCTCACAAATTTCACTCTTTCTCTTCTCTTTGATATTATGTTTTCTCGTTATAACAAAAGTCAAACACTACAAGCTCTACACAATATCTTGGGTATAGAATTTCTTGTTGTGCCTCCTCTCCTAAACCCCATTATATATGGAATGAAACTGACCAAACTGCGGTATCAGTTTGTGAAAATGTACAGAAAGAAATTCAACAGAGTGAGCCAAAGCTGATGTTCGTAGCATGGTGACTTCTCCAATAATCCAGGAACACTTTCCTAGATTAAAAGGAACAAATGATTTTCATCTGAAAAAATATGTTCACCCATGGGTAATAACATGCTTTGTTTATGTGATTGGCTCATTCATTCTTTATTTTCAGAAAAGATGTTTGTAAAGTTCCTGTGTTCAAATGTCTGATCTCATATCTATAATGGTAAGTTACAATATAACACCTGAGGTTATTTTTACAAAACCGTTGCAGTCCATTTAATCAATTGCAACAGCAAGCTGTAGGTTACTGTGATTCCACCAATTTTCTTCAGAGGGAATTTTATGCAACTTAAGGTTGTGTGATTGTCCTGTATGCTCTGTCCCTGAAAATGTAACTACTGTTGTTAAAGAGGCTAATAAACAAGAACATAGGCAGTGTTAATTGAACTTTGAAAGTCTTTAAATTACTAGTCATAAAAGCTTCATAAAAATGTAACAGGTACAACACTAGCATGTATGACCCAATAATGTTACTCGTATCTAAAGCTCTCATTTAATGTTCTTATATATTTACAAATTTCATATTACGTATCTCATTATGCATCCAAAGAGCAAAAAATTCCCTCCTTTTGTCCTTGTCAGTTTAAACCTTTTGTTGTAATGGCAACAGTGAGGGGGGTAAGAGGCAAGGAGATTGTTTGATAGTCTTTATACTCCATCAACAGCAAAGAACAAAATATAAGCTGATGAGGCAGCAGAATAACTCTGAACAGTTGGTATGATAAAAGTAGGAGCAAGCGTGACACGCCCTGTTGTCTCTCTCTCTCGGCTGATTGAATGTGCAGCGATGACGGCTACTGTCTGTTGCTGGAATGAGGAAGTGCTCATAGATGGTGATGGGACCACCTACCAGGAACAACTCTCCTTTTGTATTTTTGATGCCCCACACTGTATCACATGTACAAACCATCATTTCTTGGGGTCCTTTGGGAATTCTTGGGTAGATCCATTGTCGCTTACACAGACATCTTGATCTGTTCACTTCCACCGACCAACATATTCACGACGTATGCAGGATCCAACACATGCTTCTCCAGAATCAGCCGTACTGGAGATGAATTCCACCTGTATGATAACAGCTTTATGGGCTACCTCACAATAGACTGCATATGCATGCAGTGTAGTAAGATGGAGGCCATTACAGAGTGGCCCATATTCTAAGTGGGTCATGACATCCAGTGCTTCTTCGGGTTTGTGAATTTTTACTGGTGCTTCCTAAGGTAGTACTAGGGGTTCGGTTCTTTGTGATTTGAGCTGTGGCCTAAGGCAGGGGCCTTGGCGTACCGATCCTCGGTTACTGAAGCTGGCTCTTAGGAAATGGAACGTAACCTCTCTGGTTGGGAAGGAGCCTGAGCTGGTATGCGAGGCTGAGATATACCCACCAGATATAATTGGGCTCACCTCAACACACAGTTTGGGTTCGGGAACCAATCGTCTTGAGAGAGGCTGGACTTTATTCTTTTCTGGAGTTGCCCAGGGTAAAAGGAGGAGGGCTGCAGTGGGCTTACATATAGCTCCCTGGCTCGCTGCCTGTGTGTTGGGGTTTTCCCTGGTAGACAAGAGGGTTGCTTCCCTGCGCCTTTGGGTTGGAGAATGGGCTCTGAGTGTTGTTTGTGCTTATGCACCAAATGGCAGTTCAGAGTACCCGGCCTTCTAGAAGTTCTTGGAGAGGACACTGGAAGTTGCCCCTTCGGGGGAGCACTTTGTTAACTGGTAGTCACTAGGCTACTATACTTGGGTCATTTAGCTTTCTCTGCGTTCAACTGATACATCAGTTTCTTCCGCTAAACATAGGGAAGTCCATATTAGGAGATACACATATGTGAGACAAAGTAGCCTGCTGGGCGCCTATGTTTTGGAACATGCTGTGCTTAAGATAACATGCTTGTTAGAACTGCTGAATTGTGTTTGAGATTGTATAAAAGCAAAGGGGACTGCCCCCCTTGCCTTCAGAGTTATCATGCTTGAATAAGACTCTCATGTCTGTGTCTGTCTTTGTCCTATTTATATATTTATATTTTTGTAATAAAATAATCATTTTAACCACGTCTCAGTCCTCATCCATGTTCAGAAAATTTCCACGACAGTGTCTTGGACACTCAGGTAAAAAGAGAAGCTGAGCTGTCAACCTATCACTACCTAGCGATGAGTTGGATCAGATGACGACTTTCGATTGGCTCCGAGAAGATTCTAGCAAACCATCAGGCAACTCAGGAGGGGAAAGCTGTTTTCACCCTTTCCCCTGCAATACCCTTGTTTCCCCCAATAGATAATCCACACACATTGACCTCTGTTGGAGTGTAACTTTCCCACTGCTGTTTTTGCCCTTCGGTAAAAATGAGCGGACCAAAGGAAAGTGGACACAGAGTGCCGAGCAGTGTTCTGAAGTCTCACGCATTGAGCGTGTGATACACGCATTTTACCGTCTTCACACGCTCTCACGCCACACTTCAGATTTCACACGGAGAAAAAAAAAATCTAGTTTATTTACCTCTGATCCATATATATATGTCGCCCTCCACTGGCGATCGATCGCGAAATACAACAAGCAAAGTTTGGAGGAGTGTCATTTAATTAATCGCAATGTGTGCATTTATGCACATCAGGGGTATTGTAGCTTAATTAACACGCTGCACATTGCTCTCAATTTAAAAACCCCTTTCTAGTTTCTGCTGCAGGCAGCATATAATGCAGTCTATCTCTCAGGAAAATCCGTCCATGATTTTGCTGGGTTTAAAACAATTAGAAATTATTGAGCTTGAGTATTTCGTTGGGTAATAATATGTTTTGAATGTTGAAAGTATTCCATTGATCTTTTTCCTGTAGCCTACATGTTGATTTCATTAACTTTGCACCTTCAATTGAGATATATAAAAATTAGGGGTGGGCATAGATTAATTTATCAAATCTAGATTAATCTCACTGAAATCTTGAAATTAATCTAGCTTAATTTAGATTAAAATGGCTAATTCAGAAGATGCGTGCTACCCAAGTAATGACTAAAAGTCCATCTTTGAGATGGGGTTTCTAAATACAGAGGGTGCATTAGACCAGGGGCTCATCTCTTGTTTCCAAAATGCATCAATGACTGCTTGAGAAAGCTGTTCTACTTTGATACTTGAAGAAAAAAACATGCTCAATAAAATGTAGGCTACTCGTGTTCAACAGATTATTCAGTTAAACATGAAAATATTACTGTAAGCCTACATATTTTAAGAGGGCATTCAGTCAAACATGAATTTGTAAGCCTACTGTACATACTGTACATTAAAAGGGGTTGATAACATGTTTATTCAGCTAAACATGAGATTTGAAATGTAAGCCAACATTTAGTACAAGGGCTGGATAACCTGTTTTCAGCGGCGATGACTCTTCCCCTGGGCTGCATCAGTGCTTGACCCAGCGTCAGCGGCATTAGCAAACGGGTGCTTTGCGTTTAAATGGTACTTCAGACTGGTAGAACTCCTACAATAAACTAATTCTGCATTGCATAAGATGCAAACAACTTTAGTCTTGTCAATGTTTTCATTAGGAAGCTTCTTAAAAATAAATTTTCCATGAAGCAAACCTGGCGGCTTCGTGGCTGCATCCATGTAAGCACATGTGGGATTTATTTTGGGTTAGTCTTTGTAATTCACAGGTTTGAAAACTCGTTCTCGCCCCCTATTGTGCAATTTGGTTAGGAATACACCGAGCTAAACTATCAAGATGAAAGTCGTCATAGTTTGCTTACCTATTTTGACCCAGCTCCCAACCCAACTTTAAGAATAGATTAATGGCGATATTTTTTATATCGCCCATAAGAGTATCACATTATAGAATGCCATTAATGCAGATAACGGCCCACCACTAATAAAAATAATAAATTATATTGCTCCAAATGCTCCTGACCTGGCCCCTCTGTCATATTTTAGAACCCATTGTGGCCCGGAAGTCAAAACGTTTGCCCACCCCTACTCTTGGGGGGGTTGCAGGAGTATAGGGTATAGGCCCCACTGCTATGGGCTATCCATTCCCTGTATGAACGGAGCAGGAGCTTGGTTCGCATGGCCGGCCGTAAGTTAGACTGGTTCCCCCTGGGATTTGACTCCAACAGGGCTGCCCTTTGTCACAGATTCTGTTCATAACTTTTATAGACAGAATTTTTTGGCATAGCCAAGTGGCAGAGGGGGTTCAGTTTGGCGACCTCAGGATTCTTCTTTTTGCAGATGATGTGGTCCTGTTGGCATCATCGGGTCGAGACCTGCAGCTCTCGCTGGATCAGTTTGCAGCCGAGTGCAAGACGGCCGGGATGAGAATCAGCACCTCTAAACCTGAGACCATGGTACTCAGTCAGACAAGGGTGGAGTGCCCTCTCTAGGTCGGGAGTGAGTCCTTGCCTCAAGTGGAGGAGTTTAAGTATCTCTGGTTCTTGTTCACGAATGAGGGAAGGATGGAATGAGAAATTGACAGGCGGATCGGTGCTGTGACTGCAGTTTTGCGGACGCTGTACCAGACTGTTGTAGTGAAGAGGGAGCTGAGCCAAAAGGCAAAGCTCTCGATTTACTGTTCAATCTATTTTTCGATTCTTACCTACGGTCACGAGCTCTGGGTAGTGACCGAAAAAATAAGATTGCGAATACTAGCGGCTGAAATTAGTTTTCTCATTTCTCGGTGTCTGGGCTCTGCCTTACATCCGGGAGAGGCTTGGAGTAGAGTCGCTGCTCCTCCATGTAGAGAGGAGTCAGTTGAGGTTGTTCGGGCATCTGGTCCAGATGCCACCTGTGTGCCTCTCTAGGGAGGGGTTCCGGGCATGTCCAACTGGGTGGAGACCCCGGGGAAGATCCAGGACATGTTGGAGAGTGTGGTTGAAATTCTGTAACCCTTAAATGGTATGCACAATAAAAGTCAGAAGCAGTTGGGTATGATAATAGAGTAAAATAAATGTATTAAGCAAGTATGGATTAATTAAGCAAGTATGGATTAGTTCCAGAGACCCCTGTTACAGATGCACAAGGCATCTGCCCATTCCCCCCTGGGAACTCTCATCTTTTATACTTTAATCATAAGCACACACGGTGTCCACGAGGTGAACATGAGGTGATTAACTAAATATGATTGGGTAAACATGACATAATTAACACATGATTTGACAGATGTATATTGGCCTCTCCCCTCGCATGCCCCATCCACACTCAGCATCCTCGTGATAGCATGATGGACTGAGTGCCACTGTGGCCACTTCCATGTTGAGACTAGGAGACCAGCTGGTGTCTCCAGTATGGATAAGAGCGAGGTCACCCTAGGAACATTAGGCACCCAGAGTGGGCCGATGACATGGCAGAGGAAAGAGAGTATTCCTCTAAGGCCTACTGCAGGAGTGGCTAACCCGTCAGAGAGCCACTTTTTTTTACTGTGTTACAGCAAAGAGCCACATCATACACATGGGCACACTTGAACATCACCCATCCATTCCTCTCCCCCTCTCTCTCCCCCTCTCTCTCCCTCTCTCTCTCTCTCTCTCTCTCACATACACACACACAAAGGGTCCTGGGTTTGATTCCCAGGTCTGAGCCCATGACTGAGGTGTCCTTGAGTAAGACACAAGGTCCCCTTGTGCTTTTTTTCTCTGCCATTTTGAGAGCAAACTTGACACAAATTGTTTATTGAAATGATCTTTTCCTCCTGACTGGCAAGCGGTGTTTTCATCTCACGTACATGCGCGTTTGATGAAAATACCGGGGTGAACTCAAGCTAAGTGAACAGCACATAAAAAAAAAAACATAAACACAAACTTCGATATAAACATAAGTCATGATATGCTTCAGAACTTTGGCACGGTTTGAGGAGGTGGGCGCACACTACGAGCTCTGTTATGCAACTGCTGTTTTCTAGGTCAAAAGTGGATAAACTCCGTTATCGACACTCGTTACAACGCCACTGACCTGCGCTCACCTTTAGGAAGAAGAGAACAGACAGCGGCAGTAGTTTTGAAGCCTCCCTCAGTCGTGTGCGGTGACTTTGCTGCACCTCGTATGTGGTTTATTCCAAAACGTGTGACAGAAGACTCTCACCATAGTTCGTCTTACCAACTAAACTAAAAGCAGTGTCACTTCATGCCGCTAGTCTCCTGTTTTTCACTACGCCGGTTTTAAAAGTACTAGTGGCTCGCTAGGCATGTAAACAAACCGTGCTCCAAGAAGATGTAGCAGTCTGTTGCCCTCAGAGCTGATGAGGTATCTGGGCCACGGCACAGATCGTTTGTGCAGGTGAGAGCGCGGACCGGCTGGGGAGCCGCATGAAACCAGGCAAAGAGCTGCATGCGGCTCGCGAGCCGCAGGTTGGCCACTCCTGGCCTACTGAGCCACACCAGACACTGAATGGCTTCAGTGTCCTACATGATTAACACATATATAGGTAAAAAGCTCTAGCTTATACATCCATCACGTGACTAATATGATTAACATATACAATACAGCATAGAAAGAAAGGAAATATTGAAATTTCCACCACAAGAGATTATATCTCTTGGGTATCCTGGGAATGCCCCGGTGTACCCCCAGAAGAGCTAGAAGAGGTGGCTGGGGAGAGGAAAACCTGGGCTTCTTTGTTTAGGCTACTGCCCCCGCGACCTGGGCCCGGATGGACCCTTCACTAGCCTCCTAAAGGTCAACCAGAAGGTATGCATATGTAGGCCACAGTGGAAGAAGAAACTTTCACTGACTTAAAAAACTATCACCCCTGTACTACAGCACCCCAATTCCACTAAACCTTTTGTCATGGAGGTGGAAACCTCAGATATAGGCATAGGAGTACTATCCCAGCACTCACAATAACCCCAAACTAAAGCTTGTTGCATTCTTTTTCAGGACATTATTTCTTGCTGAGAGAAACTACTGTATCACGTATAGAGAGCTCCTGGCAATCAAGTTGAAATTTGGAGTGGAGGCATTGGCTGGAGGGAGCACGGCATTTGTTTGTAATGGTAATAGCCCACAAGAACCGCCATTACCTATGGGAACTATGGGCATGGTTGGTATTCTACAGGTTTGTTTACGCCATCACCTACCAATCTAGGTCCAAGAACATCAAGCCAGATGCCCACTCAGGCCAAAGTAATCCTGAGGTGAAAGCAATCTTCCAAGAGCCCATCCCTCACTTCTTCTCCTTCTTGGGAGCCATCAATTGGGACTTTGGGACCTGGTAATATCACAGACAAACCCTCATCCACACTGTCCTCCCAATGGACTTTGGTTCCAGAGAGTGCCACTCATCATGTGGGCCCACATATCTGAGCTCTGCCTGAATGGTGTAGCTGCTAGCATCGTGCTATTGGTAGCATCCATGCAGCAAGACATATTGAGGTACATGAGGAGCAAGGTTTCATGTACTCCACCTACAGGGATGCTGCTGCATCTACCAACACGCAAGAGAGCCTGGACCCATTACCATTAACATGGATCTCCCAGCATCAGCTTAAAATCTCCTTTGTTTCTGATTAGGCTATATAATTATCACTGATTAAATTCACAAAATACCCCTGGCCTCCATGGTGGATAAGGCCATACCCAGTGCGGGCTCAGCGTCACCAGTTCAATATAGGCTTTGCGTACAATGCTAATACCAAAAACAACTGTGCTACCCCTATGCAACCAGTCACATCCTAACCCCAAAAATCCATATTGGCCTCCCCAGTAACTAAGGCCAGCCACATTGGCACTGTTTAGGTGTAGTCAGTACCACCAGTTCCACATGGATTTGATCTAATACATCACCAAGCATTCCCACAGATCTGTACTGATCTCCCTGATAACTACGGCTGTAGCTTGTCCCACTGGCACCATTAATGCATCTTTGGTGCCACTCATTCTATCTGGATGTACCATAATACACAATGGCATGGAGGCTTAGGTTGAGGGCTCAGATGTGAAGTATGGAAACAAGTCCAGGTGGGTGGCAGGTTATGAGATGAACATCTCTATAACAAATCCAATTTGTTTTACATATATTTGGAAAAGGTGTTTAAATGTCATATATAAATGTGAAGTAAATATCTCTGTCCTTCATAAACAGCAGGGGATCAACATTACGCATTAAACACACGTGATATATCCTGCAGTAAATTACATCTTTAGGGAGCTCCCACAAAATCAGCACCACCAACCAGACCACAAAACAGATGGAATATATAAGCAGGAGTGTACAAGATTGAAAGTAAGAGACTATGGGAAAGTCAGCACCATAATGTACAATAAATGAAGAACTATATATATGTAGAGATATTCACCTATCCTATAACATAGAGATTTTCATGCAAGAAAATTCTTCTTTTCATACATTTTTGGAGAATGGTGATTATGATACTTTTTAAAATACCGAAGCCTGGTTTAGTATACAAATCTTCTGTTAAGTGATGGAAAATACCACTGAAGAGTTCATGTTTGTGCTTCATGGATTGAACGACACAGCAACAAACAGACATATTTACTTTACATTTGGTCTTCTTTTTTATATTTTGACACTGTTTGTAAATTTGACACTAGTCATGACAGTTATTTTGGATAAGACACTTCATGAACCTATGTATCTGTTCATATGTAGTTTGTTTGTAAATGGAATATGTGGTGCTTCTGCTTTCTATCCAAAGATTCTTGCTGATCTTTTATCAGACTCCCATGTTGTATCATACACACCTTGCCTGATACAAACATGTGTAATTTTCTGTTATGCTTTGTGTGAACTCACATGTCTAACAGTCATGGCATATGACAGGTATGTAGCTATTTGTAAGCCTTTGGAATATCTCTCCATTATGACACACCAGAAGGTTGTGTCACTGCTGGCTTTTAGTTGGCTCTTCTCCTTACTGCAAACAGCCATTGGGGCAGTGCTGACAGTCAGACTGCCTTTATGTGGTAATGACATTGATATGCTTTATTGCTCTAACTGGGAGGTTGTTAAACTATCTTGCAAAGATGTCACTATGATGGATGTGTATGGGAACATTCTAATACTTTCAAATGTTGCCCAAGTAACATTTATTACTACGTCATATATTTACATCATCAGAACATCTTTACAGTCAAAGGCAGGGAGGGTTAAATTCATGCAAACATGTCTTCCCCATTTAATCACCATTATAAATTTCACTGTTTCCCTACTCTTTGATATCACATATTCTCGTTATGTCAAAAGCCAAGCACAGCAATCCTTGCACAATATAGTGGGTATGGAGTTTCTTGTGGTGCCTCCTCTCCTAAATCCCATAATATATGGAATAAAACTGACCCAGATGAGGCGGCAGTTTCTGAAAATGTATGTCAACAAATTTAAAGCAGTAAGACAGGGCTGATGTCAGTGGCAATATGTTGTCTGCCTTAATCTAGACATAATTTTTATGTTTAAAGTTTTGTGTATAAAGTTTTAGAGGAGCAAACACCATCTTAATTTTCTTCCACAGAAAGCATTGCCACCCTTGTGCATCATGCATTTTTGACTCCTGTATTTTTGTTATTATATTACTATTTGTTCGTAATGTGTAGTTATAAATATTGTAAATTAGAGGTTAGATATATTCTTATGTAATAGATCATACAGCAAAAAGTCAAACAAAACTTTCTATGGTGTTGGTTTCTACCAAAAGATACCAACAGATGCACACCACTCTATGTGCACATTCTTTTGCATTTCTGTTAATAAAAATGCTTTGGAAAAAGGCAATTGTTTGGAGAATAGTGACACAAGCACCGAGCGACCAAGGTGGCCAGATAACGAGCATGCAGCACCTAGAACACAGAACTGTGGTTACTGCGGCAACAGTCAAAAGGAAAAGAGTACTGTCCTGCTTTTGGTAAGACCTGAAACTCCTGCAGAATAGCCAATCATTCCAAAGTATGCAGAATGAAAAGCAAAGACAAATCCAGAAATATGCTCATGGTGCATAGTGTCAAGTGGATAGAGGAAGTTTCTGATAATGATGATAGACTTTTTCCAGTAATGTAGTGTGTGGGTACAATTAAGTCCCCCAGCCCCAAATGGACAGCCTGTTGCATTTGCTTCACATGGTTTGACACAGACGAAGCAGAATTACGCACAAATTGAAAAAGAATGTTTAAACATTGTATTTGCATGCTTGCATTAGCATGCTTTGCATAGATTTCATCACTATTTGTACGAGCGTGAACTGGTCACAGCAGAAACGGACCACAAGCCTATGACTATCGTGACTATTTTTTAAAGGTTTCTACTTAGTGCACCAAAACGGCTCTTGAGCATGCTGCTGCAATTGCAAAGCTACAACCTGGCAGTGGTTTACAAACTAGGCCCTGACATGTTCATAAGTGACATGCTGAGCAGAGCGACCATAAACAATCAGAACTACTCGCAGTATTATGGCATTGAAGAAGCATTAGCACATTGACCAGGCCATACATCTTAATGTAACTGAGGTTGGACTACATCAGATCGCATCACTAATGAGAGGATGAAACATTGCAGGAGCTAAAATCTGTGATCCTGTCAGGCTGGCCAGCCCCTCAGGAAGAGACACCTGTGGTGCGTATTGTCCATACAGAGGCGAACTAAATGTGCAAAATGGAATGCTATATCGAGGACAATGTATTGTTATATGATGAAATGTTAAGACGCATACACGCTACCCACATTGGGGCTGAGGCGTTCGCGTAGAGTGAAAGGGCTCCCAGAACTGAACACTGGTGATCCAGTTAGGATGAAGCCTCTCCCTGGGGATTGCACTGGTCGGTGGCATAGAGGACTTTGTGTGGCCAAAGTTTGTCCATGATCCTACATGGTGGATGTTGAAGGCACACTTTACAGACAAAATTGTGTGTACTTGAGAAAGGCAGAAACAAGTAGTCACACACCATCACATGCTAGAAAGGCACAAGACCACAGTGAACTTGTAATATCTGGGTACAAGGATATTATGGAGCTCAATGAGGATAATGCAACACAGAGAGAGACCGGGAAGGACGCCTTTTTACAGAACAATGACTGTAACAAACGGTCCACAGACAAGGGACCGTGAACGTCCTCTCTGGGGGGCATCCAGCTAGCGCCTCCTTGTTAGCCAGCACTGCATCTATCTCATCATCTATTTTCCATATCTTCAGGCAAGATGGCCCCTTCTTCCTTCTCTGGGTCACTCCCCTCACGCTGGTGGATATGTGATAGGGCATCCGCCCTGGTGTTCCTGGAACCTGGCCGGTAGGTGGGTGAGAAGTTAAAACGTTCAAAAAATGCATGCTGGCCTGGCCAAAAATTTCCTGGCGCCACGCATATACTCCATGTTTTCATGATCTGTCAAAACAGTGAATAGATGGTTACCTCCTTCCAACCAGTGTTACCACTCCTCCGGGGCCAGTTTGACAGCCAGTAGTTCCTGTTTGCCAATCCCATATTTTTGCTCGGCAGGCCTGAGTTTGTGTGAATAATAAGCTACTGGGTGTAACTGGGAGCCCGCCACCATCTGGGACAGAACCGTCCCCATGCCAACCTGAGACGCATCTACCTCGACGCTGAAGGGTACTGTGAGATCCGCGTGTTTCAGTATTAGCACTGTTTTTTGCTCTGGAGCAAAAAAATCTCGACACAGTCTAAAGAGTCCAGGTCAGATAAGTACAAGCATCGGTACCGAGGCGACTGTACAATAAGGCAAATCCAAAAAACACAGAAGATAAATAAACCAGGTCAACACCATGCACGGAATAATCTCAATGAAAAAAACTGCTGTCCAGTAAACTGTAGGCAGGAGAAAGTTGAGTATATAATACCAATGAGAAACTACACACAGGTGTATTCAATAATGAGGGGAGGAGGAACAAGGCAAGGGTCTCCGGGAACTCTGGGTACTGTAGTCTCATGGTTCTTGCCCTGGACATTTCCACTCAGTGAATGGCACAAATATCCTCTCCCACTTATGTTTCCCCTACTCAAGCACCATTTTAGATGCCAAGAATTTGTAATTGTCTGGATATAATAAATAACTGATGAAGAAGTTTAAATGAAAAGTGGTTTAAAATAATATGTAAAGACATAAATACACATTGGTGGTATGGCGTATATTGTTGCGAAACATGCCACCTGTGTAGGGTGTGCCACAACAAAATAATAAAAAACAAACAAGTGGAAAAAGAAAGACATGACACATACAACAGCCACATGATCATCCCCGGCACCATGCATTAAAGTATCCCCTCTGAAATATGCATCCCCTGTAAATCATGGACAAAAATAGTGGAGCCGAGGTGACAACACCAGGGCATTTTCCAAACACTGCATGGTTGCACTACCCTGCAGAAAGGATGCAGTGGGCACTGTGTCACCCTGAGCCTGAGGTTTTGCAAAATCCTCAATATGCAAAGTTCTGGGATTGCTTACCCTACAGTTCACCATCGCTGTAGTGAATAGCACTCTCCATCAGTTCTATTGTAATACAGCACTCAACCTTTCTTTCAACTAAATTAAAGCTAATTACTAGTTTGGACTAGTATAACATTAACAAATAAAGTAATGTGGGGCCTTCCTTCTTATTACTCTAATTCTATTGTTTTTAGGGTTTCTGGTCCTGTCCAGCAGTCTCTGAATTTCCTTCATGTGTAATGGGGGAGCAACATTACGTATTCAAACTCACGTGGTAAGATCTGCAGTAAATTACATCTTTAGGGAGCTAAACTCAAGACCTTAAAACATTGAGATATATAAGCAAGAGTATGAAGCACTGAAAGTAAATCACTATAGAAAGTCGGAACCATAAATTAACATCAACTACATTTAAAGTCTAATTGAGATGTTTACACAGGAAAATGATTCTTCTTTTGATGCATTTTGGAGAATGATGATTATGATGCTTTTTAAAATACTGAAGTCTGGTTTTGTATACAAATGTACTGTTAAGTGATGGAAAATTCCACTGAAGAGTTCATGTTTGTTCTCCATGGATTGAATGACACAGCAACAAACAGACATATTTATTTTGCATTTGGTCTTCTTTTCTATATTTTGACACTTTTAGTAAATTTGATGTTAGTCATAACAGTTATTCTGGATAAGACACTTCATGAACCTATGTATCTGTTCATATGCAGTTTGTTTGTTAATGGAATATGTGGTGCTTCTGCTTTCTATCCAAAGATCCTTTATGATCTTTTATCGGACTCCCATGTTATATCATACACACTGTGCCTGATACAAACATGTGTAATTTTCTGTTATGCTTTGTGTGAAATCACATGTCTAACAGTCATGGCATACGACAGGTATGTAGCTATTTGTAAGCCTTTGGAATATCTCTCCATTATGACACTCCAGAAGGTTATGAAACTGTTGGCTTTTAGTTGGCTCTTCTCCTTACTGCAAACAGCCATTGGGGCAGTGCTGACAGTCAGTGTGTCTTTATGTGGTAATGACATCGATATGCTTTACTGCTCTAACTGGGAGGTTGTTAAACTATCTTGCAAAGATGTGACTATGATGGATGTGTATGGGAACATCCTAATACTTTCAAATGTTGCCCAAGAAATATTAATTACTATTTCATATATTCACATCATCAGAACTTCTTTACAATCCAAAGCAGGGAGGGTTAAATTCATGCAGACATGTCTTCCCCATTTAATCACCATTTCAAACTTCACTGTATCTCTGCTCTTTGATATCACATATTCTCGTTATGTCAAAAGCCAAACACAGCTAGTCTTGCACAATATATTGGGTATGCAGTTTCTTGTTGTGCCTCCTCTCCTAAATCCCATAATATATGGATTGAAACTGACCCAGATGCGACGCCAATTTGTGAAAATGTATGTAAAAAAATGAAAAGCACTGCGTTAGGGCTGATGTTAGTGCCAGTCTTATGTCTTCTTCCAGGCATACTTTTCTAATTTTTGTAGCGGAGAACATTGTACTGATTTTCTTCCAAAGACAACATGCTCAGCCTTGTGCATCATGCTTATTCAAGAGGGGGATGGGGGATTATTTTAGATTTTTTTTATTACTCTTTTTTCATATGTTGTTATTGACATTTTATATTACAAGTCAAATGTATTCCTATAATTGTGTGATCATACATCAAAATAACACCCCCTTTTTCTATAGTATTGGTTTCTTCCAAAATATACAGATGCATATAGTACTTCTGCAAATCTGTTAATAAAAATGCTTTGGAAAAGGCAATTTTCCATTTCATCAGTTACTTAAAGGTAATTGATGACTTAACAAATAAATATATGAATTGGATACTAGGGTATTTATTTGCTATTGAACATGAGGTATCAAAGCCAGTAATGATACTAAACTAAAAAAATTGCACAATTATCCCCTGTCATTTATGTCTCCACTACTCAAGAACCAATTTAAATGACAAGAATTTGTAATTTTCTGTGCCATTCATGTTAATTGGTCAGCATCTTCTTGAAAATTAAAGGTTCAAGTGTGGATATCTGGAGAGTATTTGGAATAAAACTGCTCCCTCTCAAGCATAAGAAATGCTGGGTCTGGATATTTGACCAGAGTGTGAGAGAAGCTCATGATGTCAGTTTATATTACCACACAGCACCAACCATTCCTGAGAATATCATTTATGAATGATTGGAAAACTTTGATTGGGTTCTTCCAGGGTGCAGCTCTGACCACATACAGTAGGAGCTGACAAGACAAGATTTTTACCTACACCATTTCACTGTCTCCATCAAGCAAGTGAAACCGATTTACATCAGGTATGGATCAGATGCAGCGCTGGACATGACGAATAACTGATGAAGTTTAATTGAAAAAGTGGTTTCAAAGAAATAAGTAAAAACAAAGACACATTTTTGGCTTTTGCCTTATATTGTGGGAACACATTCTACCTGGGGATATAACACATACAAAAGCCACGTGATCACACCACCAAGCGCAAATTATTAGGTCTTACAGCCCCCTCTACCAACTGAGGTGACAACACCAACACACTTCCAAACACTGCATGGCTGTGCTATTTGTAAGGGAATTTGTGAATTACTGTCTGTGACCCTCAGTCTTTCTGTTCACTCCCTTATCTGGGTGTCTGCTCCTCAATTAAAATCTCCCTGTCTCCCTATACTTTTCCATTGGCCCAACATCCAGTTCACTGTACCTCCTCTCCTGATAAGGAGAACACTAATCATGCATATGTTTTATTATTCTTATCCAATTGGAATGCAGCTGTTGATGTTCAAGGCAAGAAATTCTGATTTGATTTTCCAGTCGGGGACTAGTATCCCAGCAAAGCAATGCACAAACATCACTCGCTGTCAGGAACAGCACATGATCACCGTGTGATGCGATACACCTGCCGCTCATCGCCCCTCCCCTTTCGCAACTATTTAAGCTTCCTCCTCTCTCTTCCGGTTGCGAAGTATTGTTGCCATGCCACATACCAAGCGTTCTCTCAGTGTTACTGCTTTCCCGTGTACCGACCTCTGCTCTCCTCCTAGACCTCGTCCCCTGCCTAGTCCCTTTGTACCTCCTGGCTTCTGTCTCACCGGCGTGACCCTGGACTTTCCTGACTACGATCACAGCACTCCTGCACCACACACCCTGAACAGAGTTACTCGCCTGTTTGATCACTCTGTAATCGCTGTTTCAATAAAAGCGGCTATTATCCGCACTTGGATCCTTGTCTGCCTAATCAGTACGTTACATAATACTTCGCCAAATACAACGGATCCAGCGGACGTACCTGCACTCCTGGCTCAGCAAGGACATACCATCGCTATACTCCAGGGAGAGGTTCGACAGCTCATCGTGGCTATGAACGTCCAGACCATACAGTCAGTTCAATATCAGGCTGCTGTAGCCGCCGCTCCGCCAGTTTTTCCTTCCTGTATTCCTGAAGCAGTACCGGAGAGGTATGACGGCTCTCCGGAACGTTGTCAGAACTTTTTAATGCAATGCTCCTTGTACTTCGAGCATCACCCTGCCCAGTACCCGACCGAGAAGCAGAGGATAGACTTCGTGTTGACGCATCTCACTGGAGAGGCCGGTGCCTGGTGAACCGCCCTGTGGAACAGCAAAGACCAGTCTCTCGAGTCTGAGGAGCAGTTCTCTGCGTTGTTCAAGTCGGTGTTCGACCACCCGGCTGCAGGCAGAGACGTGGGCACCCTGTTGTGCGAAATACGCCAAGAGCAACTTAGCGCAGCGGATTATGCTCGAGAGTTCCGTACCCTGGCTGCCGGTAGCGGGTGGAGCGAACCAGCCCTCAAGACCGTGTTCCGTAAAGGATTAAGACAGGATTTGCAAGTGGAGCTCGCCTGTCGCAGTGAAGAGCAGTCGCTGTCGGAATTCATTCAAGCAGCTGTGAACGTCGACAAGCTGTTACTCGCCCGCCGTCAGACGTTTTGTGGGAATCCACCCTCCTTCGCATCGTATCGACAAGCCCTGCCATTGCCTGACACACCAGGAGAGGGTGCGGAGCCTATGCAATTAGGTAGGACCCCACTGTCCTCAAATGAAAGGTCTCGGCGTCTTCAGGAAAACCTCTGCCTGTACTGCGGCCACTTCCGTGTTCATTGCCCAGTTCGCCCAGCTCGCGCTGGAGAGGAGAGCCCCACCAGCAGACACGTAAGCAACCCCGTTTTCTGCTTAGATCGTCACAATCAACTGAATGTGCCTGTGCAAGTCATCTGGGGTGGCATGTCCACTCACCCGTCAGCACTTGTAGACTCTGGGGCTGCAGGTAATATCCTAGATGTTGACATGGCCCGCCGATTACGTATTCCCACTACGTCAGTTAGTCCTCCCTTACGAGTTAACACGCTGAATGGCCAACCTATAGGTGTGGGATTGATTACCCAGTGTACAGTGCCAGTCACGCTCCAGATAGGTCTATTTCATACCAAGACTGTTCAGTTCCTGCTCCTGCCATCGCCCCATGATCCTGTTGTTCTCTGTTTTCCCTGGCTGTCTCATAACACGGATATCTCCTGGAAAACTAGAGAGATCACGAAATGGGGTTCTCACTGCTTCAAGCATTGCATGCACTTACCTCTCCAGTCTTCGTCCATAGAAAGCCCCGATTCCCCTCTTGAAACTGCCGTTCCTGCTCAGTACCGGAGTTACGCAGACGTCTTCTGTAAAGAAAGTGCCAGTCACCTGCCACCACACAGACCGGGGGACTGTGCTATTGATCTGCTGCCCGGCTCCCCGCTCCCACGCAAAACGAAACCATACCCTTTGTCCCGTCCTGAAGATTCGGCAATGGAAAAGTATATAGATGAGGCCCTTCAGAAGGGGTTTATCCATCCCTCTACATCACCCGTAGCTGCAGGGTTCTTCTTTGTAGAGAAGAAGGATGGAGGGCTGCGTCCCTGTATAGACTATCGCTCCTTAAACGCTGTCACTTCCAAGTTCGTGTACCCCCTTCCGTTCATCTCTGCATTGCAAGAGCGCCTCAGGGAGGCGCGTGTATTCACCAAGTTGGACTTGCGGAGTGCATATAACCTGATTCGCATTCGTGAGGGGGACGAATGGAAAACTGCATTTGTGACTGCCCGAGGCCACTACAAGTATCTCGTCATGCCGTATGGGCTTGCCAATAGCCAGTCTGTCTTCCAGGCTTTCATGGATGACATATTCCGTGACTTGATAGGGAAGTTTGTCATAGTTTACATAGACGACATCCTGATATATTCCACCTCCGTCGCGGACCATGTCCGTCATGTCACTGCAGTGCTGGCCCGCCTACGGCAGCATTGCCTCTACGCCAAAGCGGAGAAATGCGAGTTTCATCGGACTTCTGTGACCTTCCTCGGTTGCACTTTATCCCCTGGGCGAATCTCCATTAACCTGGACAAGGTGTCGGCTGTCACGCAATGGCCTGTGCCCCGAACGAGAAAGGAACTGCAGCGTTTCATCGGGTTTGCCAACTTCTATCGCCGCTTCATCAGGGGTTTTGATTCGCTGGCCACTCCGCTCACCAACCTCCTTTGGGGTGGGCAGCATCTGCGGCTGGACTGGACACCCGAGGCTGATCGGGCGTTTTGGTTGCTTAAGGGGGCATTCACCTCGGCGCCTATTCTGCATCTCCCTGATCCCCTGGTTCCTTTTGTGGTGGAGGTCGATGCCTCGGAGGTGGGTGTGGGAGCGATTCTCTCCCAACGCCAAGGAAACCCCCCTAAGTTGGTCCCTTGTACCTTCTACTCCAAGAAACTACAACCGGCAGAGCAAAACTACGACGTTGGTAACCGGGAACTTCTAGCGATAAAACTCGCTTTAGAGCAGTGGAGACACTGGTTAGAGGGGGCTGAACATCCGTTTGTCATCTACACAGACCATAAAAATCTGGAATACCTGAAGGAAGCCAAGCGACTGAATCCCCGACAAGCCAGATGGGCATTGTTCTTCTCCCGGTTTCGATTCTCCGTTTCCTACCAGCCTGGTTCGAAGAACAGTAAAGCAGATGCCCTGTCACGTATACATGAAAAGGATCCCACGGACAAAATACCGGAGTATGTACTGCCTCACACCTGTTTCCTGGCTGCTGTTCGTTGGAACCTGCAAGGCGAATTGGAAGACGCTCTACGCAGTGATCCCAGCCCTGACGACTGCCCAGAAGGAAAGCAGTACGTTCCTGTGTCGCTGAGAGGGCGCTTCCTACAGCTTGCACACGATACCGCAGATACTGGTCACTCCGGAATCACACGCACTACACATCTCCTGTCACGGCGGTATTGGTGGGCATCCCTGAAAGACGATGTGCGGGACTATATATTGGCGTGTAGCGTATGCACTAAGAGTCACACTCCTCGAACACTCCCTGTAGGGAAACTATTACCGCTCTCGATTCCACGCCGTCACTGGTCACACATAGCGATGGACTTTATCACTGACCTGCCCAAATCCGAGGGGAATACAGTCATTTTAGTCATAGATTCTCGAAAATGTGTCGCTTGATTCCCTTTCCAGGGCTGCCCACTGCCATGGAAACAGCCCAAGCCGTTTTTACTTTCGTTTTCCGCGTCTTCGGGTTACCAGAAGATATTGTCTCAGATTCCGGAGTCCAATTCACCTCACAGTTGTGGAGGCAGTTCTGCAAATTGCTCGGGGTCGCAGTCAGCCTTACCTCCGGGTATCACCCTCAGTCTAACGGGGAAGTGGAACGAGTGAATCAAGAAATAGGGGGATTCCTAAGGTGATACTGTGTCTCTCAAACCAGGTGGAGCAAGTACTTACCCTGGGCTGAATATGCCCGTAATTCACTTATGCATTCTTCCACCAAGATGACCCCATTCCAATGTGTATATGGCTATCAACCTGCTTTCTTTCCGTGGGATAATACGCCATCAGACGTCCCGGCGTTGGACGACTGGTTCAAGAACAGCGCGCGAACATGGGAGCGGGCCCACGTACACCTACGTTGTGCCCTGCATACTCGGAGGCTCCATGCTGATCGTCGCCGCCTGCCCACCCTGGTCTACCACCCGGGTCAAAGAGTGTGGTTGTCCACCCGTAACCTGAACCTGCGACAGAATTGTAAGAAGCTCAGCTCGAAGTACATCGGGCCCTTCAAGGTCTTGAGTCGAGTCAATGTGGTGACCTATAAATTGCAGCTCCCTCCTCAGTATCGCATACATCCGGTCTTTCATGTTTCACTGCTTAAGCCTGTGTTTTACAGCCCCATGTCTGCTGCCGCGCCGCTCGCCAAGCCACCTGAGCCGCTGGAGCTCGACGGTCGCCCTGCCTACCTCATTCAGGACATCCTGGAGTCCCGTCGGCGTGGACTTAAGTATCTCATTGAGTGGGAGGGCTATGGTCCCGAGGAGCGGACGTGGGTCCCCGCGCGGGATGTGTTGGACCCTCCTCTCATCGCTGAATTCCATGCTGCTCATCCTAACTTCCCTGCTCCCAGGCGTCGTGGCCGGCCCCCGTCTAACCGATCTGTTGCGGCTGGAGCCGCTCGTCAGAGGGGGGGGTACTGTCAGGAACAGCACATGATCACCGTGTGATGCGATACACCTGCCGCTCATCGCCCCTCCCCTTTCGCAACTATTTAAGCTTCCTCCTCTCTTCCGGGTTGCGAAGTATTGTTGCCATGCCACATACCAAGCGTTCTCTCAGTGTTACTGCTTTCCCGTGTACCGACCTCTGCTCTCCTCCTAGACCTCGTCCCCTGCCTAGTCCCTTTGTACCTCCTGGCTTCTGTCTCACCGGCGTGACCCTGGACTTTCCTGACTACAATCACAGCACTCCTGCACCACACACCCTGAACAGAGTTACTCGCCTGTTTAATCACTCTGTAATCGCTGTTTCAATAAAAGCGGCTATTATCCGCACTTGGATCCTTGTCTGCCTAATCAGTACGTTACACTCGCTTGGAAGTTTGATGTTAGAGTGCTTAACAATCCTTCATAGATAAATGATAAGCTTACCTAGAAAGATCTCGCAGGCGAGTCTTAAATATATATTTTTAAGGAAATTTATTGATTGATGTATTGTATTGATGAACCAAAAGATATCCACAATTAATTTCTCAAAAAAGAAATAAAGTGAGTGCAGGATAGAACACCAACACCTTTACCATTCACTCAAGATGAACTTCTCAACACCCATAAATCCTTGCACAATTACACAATTACAAATAAACCTTCTGGGATCCCAGGCATGAAGAGAAATAGTCTCAACTTATAAAAAAAATGAGTTGCCCACAATGAGAGTTGAGATGGGAAGCGTGGAGATGTATATATGGCAGTCCCTTCCTGCGAAGAATCACTCATACAGTCCACAATAAAGATTCATCTGTACATATCCAAATTAGATCATTGCTTTATAGTGTCCAATATACTTTTTTCCTTGCATGAATTCTCAATGTTCACCACAAGTCACAATACACAGCATGGATTCATAAACATTTACAACTAACAATGTCTAACCTGTTGCCAAAACAGGGTAGACAACCCAGAGCCCATAAAATCCCCTTTTCACATAAATTCAGGGTATCAACTTTGTGATACCCTCTAGTGATTCTATATGATACAGCACTCAAGCTTTCTTTTGGCTCAGTAAAGCTAATGTGTAGATTGGACTCGTACAAATGTAAGTAAAAATGGCACCTTCCTTTCATTTACTCTAATTCTATATTGTGTTAAATTTTTCTAGTTCACACTAGCCTGTTCACTAGCTTTTACATTTCTTTCATATGTAGCAGGGGAACACCATTACATATTTAAACTCACGTGGTAAGTTCTGCAGTAAATTACATCTTTAGGGAACTCCCACAAAATCAACAACACCTACCTGACAAAAACAAAATAGCATATATAAGCAAGAGTGTAAAACACTGAGAGTAACTGACTATGGGAAATACATAACCATGACGCCCAAAAAATGAATATCAACTAGAACATTTTACGTCTAATTGAGATATTTACACAGGAAACAAGATATTCAGAAAATTGTTCTTTGGATGCATTGTTAGAGAATGACACTTTTAAAGACACTTTTGTCTTGCATACAAATGTAGTGAAAAGGAGTGATGGAAAATTCCACTGAAGAATTCATGTTTGTGCTTCATGGATTGAATGACACAGCAACAAACAGACATATTTACTTTACATTTGGTCTTCTTGTATATATTTTGACAATATTTGTAAATTTGATGTTAGTCATAACAGTCATTCTGGATAAGACACTTCATGAACCTATGTATCTGTTCATATGCAGTTTATTTATAAATGGAATATGGGGTGCTTCTGCTTTCTATCCAAAGATCCTTGCTGATCTTTTATCAGACTCTCAGGTTGTATCATATATACCATGCCTAGCACAAACATGTGTAATTTTCTGTTATGCTTTGTGTGAACTCACATGTCTAACAGTCATGGCACATGACAGGTATGTAGCTATTTGTAAGCCTTTGGAATATCTCACCATTATGACCCACCAGAAGGTTATGAAACTACTGGCTTTTAGTTGGCTCTTCTCCTTCCTGCAAACAGCCATTGGGGCAGTGCTGACAGTCAGACTGCCTTTATGTGGTAATGACATTGATATGCTTTATTGCTCTAACTGGGAGGTTGTTAAACTATCTTGCAAAGATGTCACTATGATGGATGTGTATGGGTACATCCTAATAATTTATCATATTTCCCAAGTAATTTTTGTCATTGTGTCATATATTCACATCATCAGAACATCTTTACAGTCTAAGACAGGGAGAGTTAAATTCATGCAGACATGCCTTCCCCATTTAATAACACTAACAAACTTCACTGTTTCTCTACTCTTTGACATCATATATTCTCGCCATGTGAAAAACAAAACACACCAAGCTCTGCACAATATATTGGGTATGGAGTTTCTTGTAGTGCCTCCTCTTCTAAATCCCATAATATATGGAATGAATCTGACCCAGATGCGGCGCCAGTTTGTGAAACTGTACGTCAACAAATTTAAAGCACTGAGACAGGGCTGATATCTGTGCCAAGAAGGCTTCTGTCTTAATCTAGGCATAATTTTGTTAGCTTTAGAGCAGAGAACATTGTTTTGATTTTCTTTCAAAGAAAACATGGTCACCCTTGTGCATTAAGTCCAATTAATTGGAAGGGAAATAAAAAAGGCAGTAAGATGAAAGCAATTATCAACAGCAGAACTGCATGATGTTATCATGAACAATGTCATGTGTTTTTTAAATCTAAATTATTCAGAAGTTAACGGTGAAAACTGTTAGAATGGTTAAATAACTGTTTCTAAAACTCTTAAAAGCTTTTAAACCTTACAAAACTATTTTGCTGTTTGAGAGATGATTTTCCAAGCAATCTGTTGTTGTGATGTTCAAGGTACGATTAAACAGATCAAATAAAATCACTTTTATGGGGTTGTTTAAAATGACAGTACAGGCAAGTGCTTGGATATCTGAGAAGCTCCAACTTTGTTTTTTTATTTGCGTTAAGCAAATGAAGAACATGAACAAAACAGTTTTTATATGAGTTCAATTTAAGATTACACCTTTTTGAATGAATTTAAATTTCAATAAAAAAATTACTCTAAATCCGAGTTTTATTCTGATTGTGCTACTAATCTTAATTTAAAATAATAAATAGCGCTTAGTACCAGCAAAAACATGTAACACATATGTCACGACAAAACAACTGATAAACACGTAGACCAGGGATGGGCAACTGGCGGCCCGGGGCCCACATACGGCCCCCGTCCGCACTCAGTGTGGCCCGCAAATAGATCAACAATAATTGAATAATTAAAAGAAAAAAAACCTTGCAATTATATTGTTGACCGATAGAGCAAACGCAAACAATATCGGGCAGGCCGCATTCCATTAGCGAGGAAGAAAGTCAAGAGCCATAGCCACTAGCAGTGGAAAAAAGGGAAAATCTCACTTTTCAGCCAAAATGGGAAGAGTACCTCTTCACCGAATTCAAAGGAAAACCAATGTGTCTAGTTTGCTTGGAGACATTATCAGCTCTAAAAGATTACTCAATTAAAATCTCCCTGTCTCCCTATACTTTTCCATTAGCCCTACATCCAGTCTACTGTACCTCCTCTCCTGATAAGGAGAACACTAATCATGCTACAGCAGCTCCTTTCTCCCTTAGTTCAGAGGCCAGAAGCAGGTCTTCTCACTCTAGGACAGCAACAGCCCTCTGCTAGCCACACAGCTGCAAGCCCTACCAACTACCATCAGGATAGCAGAGCACGTACAGTGTCACATGCATCTACTAGTATTCAAAATAACCCTGTACCTCGTGCTAGAGCACCTGAAGGACTAACGCCTAAACTCAACAACTTATGATGGTAAGGAGGACTGGGATTCTTTCATCACTCCAGTTGAGCGGCAGGCTGCTATATATCGATGGAGTAATGCTGACTGGGTTGATATGCTGCACGAGTGTCTGCGTGGAGCAGCTATCAAGTACTTATGCTCTCTCCCCGAGCATGTATGGGAAGACTACTTTCTACTGAAGGAACAATTGGCTCTCCATTTTGGGCAGAAGGAACCTCCAACTAAGGCAATCTAAAGAAACAGCCAGTGGCGGACTTAGCAATTTGGGGGCTCAAGGCGAATTTAGCTAGGGGGCCAATCAACATTAATATGCGAGAAATAATTTAGCTAGTCAGGGGGCCCCTACAGTGGGCTGAAGTGGGAGGGGCCCAAGACAGTTGCCTAGCCACGCCTCTATGCAAAGACACAGCCATGGAGTTTGCAGAGGAGGCCTGGAACCGGACCATGCTTGCATATCCAGGAGTTGATATGGATCTCGACCTGCCCGTGGTGTACCCTGCCTTCGCCCGGAGATGCTGGGATTGGCTCCAGCCCCCCGTGACCCCTAGTGGGATTAAGCGGTTCAGATAATGGATGGATGGGTGGATGGATATGGATCTCAGAGAGCAGGTAGCTGCTGATGCTTTTCTTAAGTGCGTCAAAAATCAGAAGGTAGCGTATGAAATTATGAACCGTGACCCAGCAACATTAGATGAAGCCCAACGATTGGTGACTGGTGTTTATGAGCATAACTTCAGGGCAACTATGGGCTATGCTCCAGAACGGAGAAGAACTCGATGGATCTCTTGGGCTAACCAGGACACAATTAGCAGAGGAAGACGGACCCATGCAATCACGCAGAGTTCAAGCTTCAACTTATGTTACACAGAGCAGTTGCAGACACTTATCGACCATGTTGACAAATTACAGCTTTTGTTACATTGCCTGCCATCCCCCTCCTCCAATGCTATGCAGCCCTCTCCAGCGGTATCCTCTCAGCAAGAGAGATCTCGCACAGTTACTGGGTATGAAGGCGGGGACTCAAAGCTGTACTATCAGTGGCGTACTTAGACATTTTGGGGGGCAAGTGCTCAGGGGGGGAAAAGGGCACTTTTTAGCGCATGTGGAACACTTCATATTTAAAAAATTACACTTATATGTTGAATGAAATTTGACTTTTATTTGTAACATTCTCTAAACGTTAGTTTAGATAAAATCCATATCCAATATTAAATAGTCATATTATTAATTATTATAATATTAATAGTAGGGGTGTGACGAGCAGTGTTGGGAACGTTACTTTAAAAAAGTAATTAGTTATAGTTACTCACTACTCAAAAAAGTAACTGAGTTAGTAACTGAATTACTCTATCATAAAAGTAACTCGTTACCAGGGAAAGTAACTATTTGCGTTACAGTTAAAAAAAAGGTTATATGCCAATTAATTAAGTTTTTTTTTAAAGCAGTTTTCACAGTCAGTTGAAATGAGTAGATCAGAAAATTGTTTAACTTTTGATATTTATTGCACATCCACAGACCAGTGCAGGATAAAATCCTTTAAAATCCCAAATCTTTGAAAAAAAAAGCAAAAGTAAACAGTTACACTATATAAAGCGCATTTACATATATGAAATTAAATTAAATTCTCTCAACCTGAGACAACTGGTTTGTTTACAACAGAAGTAAACTTAACAATAAAACCTCTATTCTTAATTAAATAAACCAAATACCCAGTCTGGTAGACATTCAGGAACTTCAAGTATTTTCTTAAATAATGTTTATATCCCCTTGAAAGTTCTAGTTTTCTTCGGCTTGCACCTGACGCTATTTTGGCCTCTTCTCCGTTTGTCGTGTCACTCGCGTGCTTCGGCGCGCGTGTAAAAACACTGGCTCTGATTGGCCACCATAACGCTGCCTTAGCCAATCGCTTAGTGACTTGTTAAGTTAAACAGGTGTTACACCGAGAACTGTGACCTATCGAGATCTGTTACTCCTCACTAGCCTGGGCAGTGGTCCGCTCGCATTACTGTTAGTATATCAATATATAGTAACGCACCGCTTTTAATGACCAGTAACGTAAACGGCGTTGTAACGACAGGAAAAGTAACTAATTATATTATCCCGTTACTGACAAAATGACGACGTTACCTAACGCCGTTATTTTTAATGGCGTTATTCGCAACACTGGTGACGAGACACTCAGCTCACGAGACGAGACGAGACATGATATTGGGTTCACGAGAATGAGACAAGACGAGTCCGTTGTAAAGCATTAAGAGCAACCCTAGATTTAGATACGCTTTAATCGTAAATACAGTATAGAAAAAACTAACAATGTTAGTTTTTAGTGAGAAAGAGCGATCACGTTGCCGAGATGGGCTTACCGTACACAACACCCCACAACACTCCACTGTGCTGCCACTACTCCTCCACGCACCGCGCGAAATAAAATAAAAAGTCGGTTGTAATTCTGGACCGTCGTTAACCGGACCCGTTGTTAGGAGGGGACTCACTGTATTATGTGCAAAACAAAAAGTTCTTCTCTGTCAACACAGAGTGGAAATAGTACAAACAGAGCCTGACCAAGTATGTCACTGAATTTGATGCAACTACACTGTCATGTTCATTTTTAAGAATATTAGCATGTCCACATATTAGCATCCCCACACTGCTCCCGATATCCTTTGCTGTCTCAACTTGCCAAAGCATCTCTTTCTGTCCCTGCTACCTCTGTTGAAGTGAGATATGTTGATTTGAGTACTGAGCTGTGGTGCTGCTGTAAATGTCTCTGCATCCTGCTCGTATTAGTCGCGGTGTACGGAATTATTTTCATACAATGTTTGCATATGGTCCACGTCTTATCAGTCACTCTCTTGCCATTCATCATTTCCGCCATCGTGTTAAAAATCTGTCTCGTGAGATTTTTTTGGGTGTGTGTTTACGTCGTCTGCGTCTACTCGTCTGCGTCTGTGGATCCCCGTGGGTGCGGTTACGTCTTGTGATTATTTGTCTCACCTGTGGCTCGTCTCGTCATCACTTGGGGTTTATGGGGTTTGTCTATTTAATGTGCGTTCGCGCAGTGTCCTGTGCTCGTCATTGTCTGAGTCATTCCTGTTTTGTGTTGAGTGTTTTACGTGCACCGTTTGCACAATATCTGTTGACCATTAAAGTGACGTTGTTGAGAAACCGTGGACTCATGTCTCGTCCGTCTCTCTGTGGCCAGCGTCACAATAGGCCTACAATTAAGACAGTAAAAAGACCAAAAAGTACGAGAAGGAGTTATAGGCTACTGAGCGTTGTCATTACATGAATGCAGATGGGCATTTTTCACAGGTAATGGGGAACTTCCATATTTCTTCTTTCACAAATGAATGTGTTACAGTAATTTATGTTGCCTAACAAAACCTATACAACCGAAAATGTTCAGCTTAACACATAGATTTGCAAACTCTACCTTAATTATTTGTATGTGGTTGTTCTCACGTTATCTATCATTGATTTGGGCTAGAGCGACTAGTTTATCAGGTGACCAGTCAGCTAAAAATGCTTAGTAGTTTGGTGCTGTATGAGACATTTTACTGCACAAAAAAATGATTTCATGTTGGGTTAGAGGGCAAACGGTATGATTTTACTTGATGTGTATGTTACCTAGCTGGTGGTGCATGGGACCTGTGACCTGTGCATCTGTGACCATGCATCTGTGACCATGCATGCTGTGCTGAAGATGCTTCCTTCCACTTGCTGAACTGAACTGCTGCTGTAGCGCATCTGGTGTGACAAAGGAAGAGGTCGGGTGTGTGCGAGGTGGTGGCTCATTTCAGGGCATTGTTTTTAATCGCTCAGGTTTTCAAAAGATCATTTCAAACCGACCTCAGTAAAATGTTAATAGTAATAAAATAAACAAAAAACCAAAGTTTCAAAAGGGCAATTTCGTTGATAAAGAGCAGAGTTGGTGTCTGTGATGTCTATGTCTGCATGCCTATGACTACTATGGTACAAATAAGTCTAGGCTGCAGTCTCCTAGCCCCACAAGGAGCAAGGGTACATGCTTCCTGTGTGGTGAGGAAGGCCACTTCAGACCAGTCAACCAGTCAAGTCAGCACAGCTGAAGGTGACCAACCCGGTGCAGCATCAGAAGTCCTGCCTAAAGTCAGAAGATGTCTCGGGAGAAAATATCATAAACGAGGAGCAGCAAGAGGCATTTGAGAGACTCATGGAAAGTCTCATTAGAGCTCCTATCCTCACATCTCCCAAATCTGAGAGTCAGTTTATATTGTACACAGACGCTTCCGACCACAGTATTGGGGCCATCCTGTCTCAGCTACAGTGGGGAGAAGAGAAGGTCATTGCGTTTGCAAGCTGTTGCCTCACATCCACTTACCAAATATACTGTGTAACACGTTGTGAGCTGTTAGCTGTTGTCAAATTCATAAGACAATTCTGCCACTATCTTGAGGAACTCAGTCAGGGGACGAGTTAGTTTCAGTGTTGATCGTTGTGGATAGCACATCGTCATGCGATGTTCATCGAGGGAATCGAACTGTATATAGTGCATCGTTCATGCGTACATGACTTAAAGTAAGTTAATTGTTATTCTGAATGGCGGAGGATGTAATGTAGTAGTAGTAAGGTAATATGATCACGTTTGCGTTCGTGTGATCACGGCGCTTTGGGTTCACGGCATGGGTTTAGCTAACTCGTAAGTTAGCGGTTAGCGTGTGATTGCTAAGTTAAATCATTACGATGACTTGTTTCATTACAATGTGTGTTATGTCCAGCCCTTACATTTGTATTTGTTTATTACCTTATAACTATTTGCATAGCATACTACTTCGCTGTTATGAGTAGTTACACATGTCTTTGTACAGCGTTAATAAGTCGATTAAGACAATTGCATATATCCGCCACCAGAGGGTGCAAAGGCACCAGTTGTACTGTTTATTCTATTTCTGCTGTATATATAATTGGAAATTATACATCTCATATCTGTATTTATGTTTTCAGATCACACACATACACATACACAGATTTGCACTATACACAGCCATCCTGGAACACAAACCTCACATTCATATCCCTGCCTTGAACTGGAGAATAAAGAGTTGAATGCATCCTGGCCTCAAGTGGTGTTCTGGCCGACACACCGGGGTTGAATACAGCGGAAGAGGGTAGACCAGTGACCACCTCTAACTCTCAGGTTTAGTATTCATTACAACCCCTAACCAACTCATGCTGGGTAGAGAAGTGTTTCAGCCCCACAATATCTAGCAAATCATCATGGAAGCCAAAGAGCTACCAAAGTATGTGAAAGAACTTCAGACTAACCTTCAGCAAGTTCACCATCGGGCACGACATAATCTGCATACTGTGCAAATCCATCAGAAGAAGGTCTATGACCTGCGTGCAAAAGAAAAATCTTATCTTGTGGGGGATCTAGTATATGTCAAGGTCAGTAGCCAGAAAAAGGGCTATAGTCCCAAGGTCCAAGCACCCTGGCAAGGCCCCCGCATCATAACAGCATGTCTAGAGCCAGTCCTGTACAAAGTGAGAGATCACCGGAGTGAGAGAGTGTTGCACCATGACCGTCTATAGCCATACTTGAGTGATAACATACCATCATGGGTCCAACGCCTGAGATATAAATACACCCACCCTAAACATAAGTCACCAGGTGACATACCAAAAGCATTGCCTGATGAAGTGGATCTGATTCCAGCCGAACCAATAGCAACCAAGAAGAAGAGAGACAGCCGGCTGCACGGCACCGGCAGGAAACAATCGTCACAATCAGGAAAATACTCTCATAACTGCAGATTCAAGAATTTAGATTGATTCAGCAGAAAATGGGGAAGTTTATACCCAGAGTGGAAGAGCTACTATATGGATTAGCATAGTTCAGTTGTTTAATTGGGGGGGGTGGGGGGGCAGTATGTTACAATAGAGAAATTGCATGGCTATTTAGCTAGACAGTGCATGGGTTAATGTCTTAGAGCACAGTTCATCATGTACTATTCCAGTAGCTAATCGCATTGTTATATGGCTGATAGTTGGGAAGTATAGGGGGGAGATTGTTTTTTTTTTAGTTCAGTTGTGTGCTCGTTACCCCTTGGTGTGGATCGTTTAACCTCTACCACTGACCTGTCGTGCTTGTAATTTCTGTTAGTCCAAGTCTTCAGTAAATTCTGGCCATCCAGAGTATTCCAAGTTGTTGTGTGAGTCATTTCACGCCTCCAACACTCAAAGACAAACACGACAATATTAAGGGGTAAATGTTGGTTAAGGGTGATGTGTAATGATACATCTCATATAGTTGGTATGGAAAAATCCACTCAAATCTCTCAAGTTGTCATTGGCTCAGAACGCATTGAAACGCAGTGAGCCAGTGCCACACACTGAAAGACTATGAGCCAATGAAAAGCCTCGAAACATTTTGGATCAATGATGCGCAAAGCAAAACACACATGGAAACGACCGTATATGGACAGACAAACACATGGACCCACCTGGAGGTGAGGAGCTGTACCAAGACACCAGGAAGACAAGGCACTGAGAAACACAGAGAATGGGGAACATCAGGCTACGTACAAAGACCAGCAAACAGGAAGACAAAACAGAGTTTAAATATGCAGAGAAATTAAGCAGGGAACAATAATGAGAGGCGGAGTTACAAATATAAAGGGTGTGACAACTGGAATGAAAACAAAAACACACATGGAATACCAAAACAGATGGGAGGGGCTAAACAGAACATGGCAACAATGACAACAAGACTGACAGGTGGGGTGGAGCTAAATGTGACAATTAGGCTAAGATATGATGAAAATGTTAATGAGAAACCTCTAATTGAGACACAACATTGCTGATCATCTGGTTAGTGGTGATGTATTTGTTTCAGTCTAAAATGCTATAGCCTATATTTTAACAATAACTGTAACAGGATGGAGTCAGCAGAAGGCAAGGTGGGAGCTGACATGTTTTAATGTCCACAACAATTCAAACAAAAGGCAGCTTACCAACAAAATGGAGGTAGTTGGGTGACTGTGAATGGGGAAGTGACGCTCTGGAGGTGTGTCTGGTTGTGGACGTCTCCCCTCCCCACGCCTACTGTGACAAGAACAATTGGCATCCCTAAAAAATGTTGTCTAAAATTAGTGTAATAAGTCAAGCTTGCTTGATTTAAGATCTGATGTGTGAATTCAGATGCACATTGACTAAAAGGTTAGGGTTACAAAAACACTAAATAAGTAAAAAATAACACAACCTGTAATTTGAATCTATTTTAATAGGAAGTAAGAGACTATTGAATTATTATCTATTTACTGAGATTCCTTCCTGCATTTCTGGTCTCCACTCTATATCCCACATTATTGAATCTATAATCTGGTATGAATCAGGTATACACTGAGGAAAGTGCATGTCTTAGGTCATGCATATTCAATAGCCTTTGTATTCACAAATTATTCTTTAGAAAAAGAGTGAGACAGATCAGAAAGTCAGGTCAAGTGATAATACACCAGCTAAAACATTTTATTTGTTGCTTGCCATCCTGGTGCCAGAAGCATCTTGGTTCCTGTCTGTGATCTGTGGAAGAGAGAACATTCTGACCAGAGTTTCAGATTAAACTTTTTTTTTTTATCCGGTGATGCAAAGCCAAAGTGTTTATATATTTTCAATCAACATCATTATGTATTTTAACTTGTAGTAAGCTCATCTGTAAATTGCATCTTCAGGGAGCTGCTACATCATTGTCAACATCATTAAATAACAACACTTTGGATATATAAGCAAGGGTACCATGCATGGAAAGCAACTGACTATGGGAAGTTCAGCACTGCAATGTCCCATAAATGAACATCAGTTGGTTGTGACCATGTTATGGAGATATTTGTACAATGGAAAATGTTCATTCAGAGCATTGTTTTTTATTTGATTCTTGTCCTTTTTAAGTGCTTGCCGTCTGATTTTGTATCTAAATGGACTGAGAACGAGTGATGGAAAATACATCCACAGAGTTCATATTTGTACTTCATGGACTGAATGACACAATGACAAACAAACAAATTTACTTTGCAATTGGTCTTATTGTGTACATAATTACACTGTTTGTAAATTTGACACTAGTCATAACAATTATTCTGGAAAAGACACTTTGTGAACCTATGTATCTGTTTATATGTAGTTTGTTTGTAAATGGAATATGTGGTGCTTCTGCTTTCTATCCAAAGATCCTTGCTGATCTTTTATCAGACTCATCGATCATTTCATATATAGCTTGTCAGACACAAACAAATGTAATTTTCTTTTATACTTTGTGTGAAATAACATGTCTAACAGTTATGGCATATGACAGGTATGTAGCTATTTGTAAGCCTTTGGAATATCTCACCATTATGACACACCAGAAGGTTATGAAACTGCTGGTGTTTAGTTGGCTCTTCCCCTTACTGCAGATAACCATCATGACAGTGATGATTGCCAGTTTGCCTTTATGTGGTAATAACATTGACAAAATTTACTGTTCAGTAGTGAATATTGTCATGTTATCTTGCACAGATGTTACTATGATTGATGTGTATGGGAATATTTTAATATTTTATCTTGTTGCTCAAATGACATTTATTATTACATCATATATTTACATAATCAGAAACTCTTTACAATCCTATACAGGAAGGGTTAAATTCATGCAGACATGTCTTCCCCATTTAATCACTCTCACAAACTTCATTGTTTCTCTACTCTTTGATATTACGCATTCTCGCTATGTCAAAAGTCAATCACAGCAAGCTCTGCACAATATATTGGGTATGGAGTACCTTGTTTTGCCTCCACTCTTAAATCCTATAATATATGGAATTAATCTGACCCAGATGCGGCGCCAGTTTGTGAAACTCTATGTGAGCAAATTTAAAGCACTGAGACAGGGCTGATATCTGTGCCAAAAAGCCTTCTGCCATAATATAGGCATAATTTTCTTATCATTACAGCAGAGAACATTGTATTGATTTTCTTCCAAAGAAAATGTGGTCACCCTTGTGTGTTAAAACCAATCAATTGGAAGGGAATAAAAAAACTATAAGATGAAATCAAGTCTCAACAGCAGAACTGCATGATGTTATCTTGAACAATTTAACACGTGTATTTCAATTCTGAATTACTCAGATACTCAGAAGTTGGCTTGTAGGACTGAAGAACTGTTAAATAACTGTTTCTAAAATTGTTAGAATTGGAAAACTGAAAAATCTGGCCTATATATATATATATATATATATATATATATATATATATATATATATATATATATATATATATATAATATATATGTGTGTGTGTGTTTCATAATGAGCTTAGTTTGTTAAACTTAGTTTTGGAAAAGTGTTTAAAATGTTTTAAGATATTATCTACATGAAATAAAACTTAAGGTTTTAATGCTTACAAAACAATTTTACTGTTATTTGAGAGATGATTTTCCTGCTGTCTCTTTGACAGTGATGTTCAACGTGCGATTAAACAGAAAAACCACTAGTATTACATTATCAAAGTTATTAAATTATCACTTTTATGGGGTTGTTTAAAATGACAGTACAGGCAAGTGCTTGGATATCTGAGTAGCTCCATCTTTGTTTTTTTATTTGTGTTAAGCAAATGAAACGTTTACAAATGAAAAGAGTTGCAGTTAAAGTTCAATTTAAGAATACACCACCTTTTTTGAATGAATTAAAATTTCATTCAAATGAAACAGCTCCAGTTCCAATTTAGATTATTAGATAAAGTGTTTTATTTTGACTGTGCTACCAATCTGAATTTAAAAGATTTAGTGTTACTGTTTACTGTAGTTTAATTAAATATAATGTAAATAGTTAACCCTTAGCCAACTGCCTACATTTTGGTATGTGTGGCACACCATGTCACACTCCTAAAGCATTTTGTAATGCAGTCGTGGTTGTAGCAATAGCAGAGAAAATACACATATGTAGATGTCTACTCTTCGATTGGTTATATTCAACACACAAAACAGTCTATATCAGATTCTAAATAGCAATAAAAATTATTTCTCTTAAAAGAGAACTACAGAACTACACAGATTTGCGATAACTCTATTGCTCTTATAGAGGTACATAGTTATTGTTAGTAGAACAGGCTAGCGTTAGTAATGTAGCTCAGTCACACAGGCTACATCAACCATTATGGTTGATTCAATGTGTTACAGCACTCAACCTTTGTTTTGGTCCAATAAAAGTTGAAGTTTGGACTAACATAGAATTAAAAAGAACTTCTAGAATTCCTCTAATTCTGTTATATTTAATTCTGTTCTAGTTCTCAACACCAGCCTGTCCACTAGCTTCTATATTTCCTTCAAGTGTAGCAGGGGAGCGACGTTACATATTTAAACTAACGTGGTAAGTTCTTCAGTAAATTATATGTTTAGGGAGCCTCCACACCTTCCAGATCACAGAACATTATAGGATATTGTAACGCTGAGGAAGGCAGGCACGACGAGGCAAGTGCGTTGGGACATACACACGTTTATTTCAGCGCGGATAGCGCACAGTAAACTTATACATGAAACAGGAAACGCAGACATTTGCTTCTGACAAAATGAGCACGGGACGCTGCACGAACGCACATTAAATAGACAAACTACATAAGCCCCGAGTGATCACGATATGAGCCACAGGTGAGACAGATGAACTCACTCACATACAACCACACCCACGGAAATACATACCCGGGCATAACCAGATGTAGACAACATGAACACACGCCCAAAAAGGAGAGGTCCGGAGCTGTTCCATGATATATAAGCAATAGTTTGAAGCATTGGAAGTAAATGACTATGAGAAAGTCAGCATTACAGAAATTCATAAATGAACATCAACTAGAGATATTTATGCAAGAAAAACATTCAGAAAGACATTAAGAAGATTTTTCTTGTTTTTTTGGAGAATGATACTTTTTAAAAGCTTGCAGTTGGGCCTTGAATACAAATTTCCTGAGGAGTGCTTGAAATTTCCACTGAATGTTTGTGCTTCATGGATTAAATGACACATCAACAGACATATTTACTTTGCATTTGGTCTTCTTTTCTTTATTTTTTCTGTAAAGCACTTTGAGTTGCATGTATGTATGGAAGGTGCTATACAAATATATATTTGTAAATATTATTATTATTATTATTATTATTATTATTATTATTATTATTAACAGCTGTAACAGCTTCATCCACCAGGCAGTCAGGCTCCTCAACTCCCAGAGACGGAACTGACCCACACCAACACTGATCTGACCCCAGACATGCACAAAAAGACTGCACTGAACCCCCAACTTCTGCCCCCCCCACACACACAGCATACAATGACTGAAATGTCATCCTTCAAATATTTTCTGCTCTCCCACAGGATCTATTAACTACCGCTGTGTTCATGTATGTTCCATATGACACACTATGTCACTCTTCATCTCTGACACCACTCAGACCACATTGCACTGTACCAGCACTACACTGTCCTGTCTGTCAATTGTCTCTGGTCTGTTGTATTTATTGTAGTGTTTTGTTGTGAGATTGTCCCATGCTGCACATTTTGCACATTATACTGTTACCCTGCCGCACTTTATGTCGTCTGTTGTACTGTTGATTTGTGTTGCACCACGGTTCTGGAGGAACTAAATTTCATTACACTGTGTATCTGTACTCAGATGTACTGACAATAAAAAGCCACCTGACTTGACTTGACATGGAATGAAAGTTACCCAGATGCAACGCCAGTTTGTGAAAATGTACATCAATAAATCTAAATCAGTCAGACAAGGCTGATGTCAGTGCCAACAAGTCCGGTCTTCTTCTAGGCATACGTCTCTAAGTTTTAAGAGAAGAGAACACTCACAATTTTCTTCCAAAGACAACATGGTCACCCCCTTGTGCATCATTCTCATTCAAGTGGGTAAAGGGGGAGATAAAAGCAGGTGGTAAAAAGCTTCAGGATGAAATCACAACAGATAGATATGCACACAGCCCTTTACAACATGGTTATAAAACTGCTGGCTTTTAGTTGGCTCTTTGCCATACTGCAAACAGCCATTGTGGCAGTGCTGACAGTCAGACTTCCTTAATATGGTAATGACATTGATATGCTTTACTGCTCTAACTGGGATGTTGCAAAGATGTGACTATGATGGATGCATATGGGAACATCCTAATCATTTATTTCCCAAGTCATTTTTGTCATTGTGTCATATATTTACATCATCAGAATATCTTTACGGTCGAAGACAGAGAGGGTTAAATTTATGCAGACATGCCTTCCCCAGGTAATCTCACTAACAATAATTATATATTCTTATTATGTCAAAAGTCAGACACAGCAAGCTCTGCACTGTCACGGTACGGCAGGCCCCCTACTGGTCGCCCCCATCTACAGCAGCAGCTTGTCCTGTGGGTGTGGTGTTGTGTTCGTCCCTCAGGTGGGCGGAGCCCGCGATCCGTCTCACCTGTGGGTCGTTTGTTTGCCTATATATGTCTTGTCTTTGTACCAGTTGACCACTGGTTAATATATCCTTAATTCGGATCAGTTCACGGGTTTTGGTTTGCGCACTTTACATATTAAACCATCCTATTTCCCTGAGACTTGGCGTGATCGCTTCCATTTAATTTCGCTCACCCTACCCATCACAGAATAACCAGCCACCCTTCGGAAGCCGCCAGTCTCCTTTACTTTCTCCTTCGTTCGTGGTCATGTCTCGTGGTAAGTGTTTGTCTGCGTGGTGTTTTGTTTGTTGTTGAAGAGCCCCGCCGTGCTGAAACATTGTGTGTGTGTGCAGCACGGCGGTGACCAGGGCAGTCGACCCCGGTCGGGCTCTTCGTGTTGTGTGGTCACACGTGTGTGTGTAGGTGTGTGTGTGAGTGAACGGACGTATGGATCAGTGTGCGTCGCTCGCTTGTGTTATTTGCCTCGCTCCCCCGTGTGTCTAGTGTTTTTTGTGGGGAGCGACTGCGAACTCGAGCGGCACGTCACCATTGTTTGTATAGAGCGCGCATGTGTGGAGCATGTCCGTTTGCCGTTTTGCACCGTTTGTTTTGTCTAGTCTTTGCGTGTTTGTTTTGTCCTACCGTGTTGCGTGATTTGTTTTGTTTTGTGTAATTCCACGCATGCTCCTCCCCTTAAATGTGTGTTTGGGGGGGGACTGGCTGTGGTCCCATGCCGAGGGCGTCGCTCCCGAGGGAGGCCCTGAGCAGGGTAGTGCGCCTGAGTGTTTTGTGTATGTAGGTGTGCGTGTGCGTCATGTGTTGCAGGTTGCTCCTGGCGGTGGATAGCGGCCCTCCTGGACCTTGTGGGATCTCCCAAGTAGGCAGGAGCCCCCTTATGTGAGGGGGTGACAGGAGCCCGGTCTTAAAGAGCGGTGGGGCTTAAGCGGCCTAAGGCCGGTTAGGGCGCGAGGGCCCTGTGACCGACCGGGGCGTGGTTTTGTCTTGTTGATGGCCCAGTCGGTCCAGGGTCCCGCCCAGGGAGGTGAGCTGTTTAATGTTGTTTGTTTTTGTGTTGCAGCTCTAGGACTATAGGGGGTGTGCCCCTTGTCCCTGCCTTCCTGCTCCTTTGTTTTGTGTACTACCGCTGTAGGCCGCACAGCCGGTGGAGGGGAGTGCGGTTTGAAGGGGGGATCTGTCACGGTACGGCGGGCCCCCTACTGGTCGCCCCAGTCTACATTGAGACTGGCATTGAGGCATTGAGACTGGACTGCTATGAAGTTTTAGAGGAGAGGACAGTGTCAGGTCAACACACCCTTCCCCGACTTGCAAGATGGTATCATGTATTTTAAATCTGAAGTCTAACCAGAAGTTGACCTGTATACTGTCTAATAACTGTATTGTTAGAACTTTGCTAGAATTCACAATGAACTATCTGACCTAAACTAGATTGTTAACCTTTATTTTGGAAAAAAAAACATATTCTTGTGGTTTCTGTGTTTAGTGTTTAAAATGTTTAGTGTCTACGTTTTTAAAGCTTAACAGAGCAGTTTGCTGGTGGTTTCACTGATTTTTTCAGAAGTGATATTATGCACCTGTGATGTGGGGATAGAGGCAGCATGAGACAAAGGCTGTGGACTAAACACTTTATTGTCCATGGTGCACAGAACAGAAATTCTCAGACCAAACGGTGATAATAGAGATAAGGGTAGCACTCAGCAATTCCAGAGAGGCAGTCCAGTAGTGTCGGTGAAGTTCCAAGGAGCAGGCTACTCGTAGTGAACGGCGAAGGCTCAACAATGTGCAGCACTGGACTACATGGCCTGTGGACTCTTTAAGCTGAGGGCATTAGTGATGGCCAGGTGTTAATAATGTGGTGATTGAGACTGGAGGATTAAATGGGTGTGTAAGGGTGTGTGGTGCCCTGAAGTGGGTGTCAGTGCACACGCGCACTATCTAGTGCTTCCAGGCTCGTGACAGCAACATATAATGATTGATGATTTTCCTATATCTAAATCTAATGGTTTATTATCTCTATTACCTTGTTCAATGTGCTGCTAAACAAGAAAATCTAAATTAACAGTATTAAATTGTCAGTTTAATACTTTTTAAATAAACTTTTATGGTGTTGCCTAAACGGATAATAATGGTCAATGCAAAGTTGATACAGGAGTAATAACTTCCACCATGTTTTTCAATTAGCATGCAGGTGTAACATACTGCTCCTCTCTCTGCCCCTGTCTTGTGCCATTTGCCCTAACCCTGCCTTGTTTCTCCATCTCCGTAGTTTCCCTTCTGTTTGTCACACCCCCGTCCTCAGTGTTCCCTCCTGTGTCTCGTTTTACTTTCCCCATTTCTGTGCTCTGATCTCTCTGTGTTTGCGTGCCTGTTCTTACCCGTGCCCCGGTTTGGTTTGTTCAGTTTTTCCTCCCATATGTTCTATCCATGCTATTCCTTGCCCGTGTTACTTCTTGCCTCCCGAGGTCATTGTTGGTTGCATTGGTTAGTTTAGTCGTTTTCCCCTGTCTCTTATTTCTTGGTCTTGATGATTCATTCTTAGTTTTATGCTTCCATTCCGTCATTCCTGTCTCCCATTAGAAGTGTTTATGTTTAGTTGTAGTGCTAATTTCATAACCCTAGGTTCGTGTGTGCAGTACCGAGTGTGGTTAAACCTTATGTTGTTTAGTTCCTTTGTCCAGTTTAGGTTATGTTGTATTTATGCTATTCATGTTGGTCGTGTATGTCCTTCTTAGTGAATTAATGTTCTGGTTCTAGTAGCTTATATATCGGTTAGCCTTGTTGTTGTTTGTATGTTCCCTCTAGCGTTTATTCCCTTCTGCCTATTTTCCTTTGTTCTGTTCGCTGTCTGATTTACTTAATAAATTATATTAAAACCTGCATTTGTGTCACCCCCGCCCCATTGAAATGTAACATAATGACTGACCACAATATGACGCAGCAGGCAAAGCCAGCTCTCGCTAGCCTCGCAATGCCCCGAGTTAGCAAACATTTCCAGGACAGATTGACCAATCTCCAGTCGTTTCTTGTGAGGGACCCTATAGGCAATCGCATATGCCTACCCTCTCTTGCTCTCACCCCTGAAGTATATAATGGAGAAAAAAACATACGGACATATGCGGACATAATTTTAGCCACCCATATAGACGAGGCGTGGGCCATGGAGGGATTCTGCTGGAGTTGCCGCACAGTTCTCACACCCAAGACTCTGTGGGACCCCCCACAGCTGTGCTCCCCAAGGAAAATTTTGGGGGAAGCTGTGTCCAGACACACCAAACCCTCAAAGCCTAACAGGCTGAGCCTAACAGGCTGAGCCCAACAGGCCGACCCCATCGGCCGTGTGGGAAAGATATGTGGCCTGAGGGCTAGTTCCTCCACAGCTATTACACCTTCCAGCGTCATCCAGACCTCCACGCTCCCCAGCATCGTCCAGATCTCCTCGATCCCCAGTGTTGTCCAGGTCTCCATGCTTCCCAGCGTCATCCAGGCCTCCATGCTCACCAGCGTCACCGTCATCAGCCCCAACGCTCGCCAGCGTCACCTCGCCAGCCCTAATCCTCCCAAGGGTCACCTCACCGGCCCCAATGCTCCCTAGTGTCTCCTCGCTGGCCCCAGTGATCTCAAGCGTCTCCTCACTGACCTCGGCCCTTACAAGCATCTCCTCACCTGTCGCGCCACTCCTGAGCATCTCCTCCCCTGCTGCACCACTCTCTAGCAACTCCTCACCTACCACAATGCTCTCCAAGGTCCCCTCTGCCGCAATGTTCTCTAATGAGCCCTCAGCATCATCACTTCCCAGGGCCTCCCTAGCAACAATATTCCCCAGGGCCCTTGAAGTCAACGCATCTTCCAACAACGCCGTCTCCTCGGCCACCGTTCCTGCCTCCACGACCCAGAAGGGATCAGCCACTGTTCCTGCCTCCATGACCTGGAGGAGGCCAACCACCGTTCCTGCCCCCATGACCCAGAAGGAGTCAACTGTCATTCCTGCCCCCATGACCCGGAAGGGGTTTATTACCATTCTTCCCCCCATGACCCGGACGAGGTCTGCCACAGTCCCTGCCCCTGCTACCCGCAAGGGGTCATTGGCCGCTCCTGCCCCCGCGAACCAGTAGGTGTCAACCGCTGCTCCCAATCCCACTACCCGGCGGGGGATGACCAAGGCTCCTGCCCCTGCAACTCAGAAGATTACCCACGGCCCTTCAGCCGGTCCCCACGGCTGTCCACAACAATTCAAATAAAAAGGCAACTCACCAACAAAATGTAGGTGTTTGGGTGACTGTGTATGGGGAAGTGACGCTCTGGAGGTGTGTCTGGTAGTGGACGTCTCCCCTGAACACTGGGACCAGCCTACAAGGACAATTGGCATAATAAAAAATGTATTTTATTTCTCTAATAAATGTTTTGTCTAAAATCAGTGTAACAAGTCAAGTTTGTGTTAGAAACAGCATGTGATCCATCCTGGGAAGATTCAGTTCACCTGCTACTCATTACCCCACCCCTTTCACGACTACTTATACTTCCACTTCACAGTTCCGGATTGCGATTTATTATTGCTATGCCACATATTAAGCATTCTACTCAAGCCATTGTCTCTCCGTGTACTGACCTCTGTTCTCCTCCTAGACCTCATTCCCTGCCTAGCCCTACTGTACCTTCTGATCTCTGTCTTCCCAGCGTGACCCTTAACCGGCGTGACCATCCTGACCTAGTTTGCAGCACCCCTGTTTATCGTTCTCTAAATAGAGTCTTTCATCAGTTTAAGTGCTGTATATTCGCTCTATTAATAAAAGCGGCTATTCTCCGCATTTGGATCCTTGACTGCCTAGTTAATACATTACAGTTTGTTTGATTTAAGATGGGACAAGTGAATTCAAATGAACAAACACTAAAGGAATTAAGCAAACCAACAAAAACACTAATTAAATAAACAATAACGAAACATGAAATTTGAATCTTTTAATTGGAAAGTAAGAATATTGATTTATTGACTGAAATTACTTCCTGCATTTCTGCTCTGCACTCTATAACCCACACTATTTAATTTATAATCTGGTATGAATCTATCAGGTATACAGTGAGGAAAGCACAGGTCTTAGATCATGCATATTCAATAGCCTTTGTTTTCACAATGGGGCAAAGAATTCCTGTAGATCATTAATCCACCACAAATTTCCAAAACCTAGAAAGTGGGTTTACATGGTAATTTATTGAGTCTGATGGAATTTAGGGTCATGGTTTCTTAGTCAGAAACAACATGCTAGAAGGATAATACTTTCCTAATCTGTGGACTTTATGGAACTTACAGTTTGACACCAGGTAAACCATTTCATGGCTTTGTTGCTTGACATCTTGGTTCCTGTTTGTGGGCCATGGATGAAGGAATGTTCACTCTGACCAGATCAGAGAATCAGATTAAAGCTTTTTTTTATCCATTCATGCAAAGCCAAAGTGTTCATAGATTTTCAATCAACATCACTATGTATTTTAACTCTTAGTAAGCTCATCAGTAAATTGCATCTTCAGGGAGCTGCTACATCATTGTCAACATCATCTAAATAACAAAACTTTGTATATATAAGCATGGGTACCACACATGAAAAGCAACTGACTATGGGAAAGTCAGCACTACAATGCCTCGGAAATGAACATCAGATGGTTATGTACATGTTATGGAGATATATGCAGAAGGAAAAAAAATCACTCAGAGCATTCTTTTTTAAATTGATGCTTGTACATTTTGAATGATTGCAGTCAGATTTTGCATCTAAATGGACTGAGAGAGAGTGATGGAAAATTCATCCACAGAATTTATATTTGTACTTCATGGACTGAATGACACAATGACAAACAAACAAATTTACTTTGCATTTGGTCTTATTGTGTACATAATTACACTGTTTGTAAATGTGCTGCTAGTCATAACAATTATTCTGGATAAGACACTTTGTGAACCTATGTATCTGTTCATATGTAGTTTGTTTGTAAACGGAATTTGTGGTGCTTCTGCTTTCTATCCAAACATCCTTGCTGATCTTTTATCAGACTCATCGATCATTTCATATATAGCTTGTCAGATACAAACATGTGTAATTTTCTGTTATGCTTTGTGTGAAATAACATGTCTAACAGTCATGGCATATGACAGGTATGTAGCTATTTGTAAGCCTTTGGAATATCTCACCATTATGACACACCAGAAGGTTATGAAACTGCTGGCTTTTAGTTGGCTCTTCTCCTTACTGCAGACAGCCATCATGATAGTGATGACAGCCAGTTTGCCTTTATGTGGTAATGACATTGACAAACTTTACTGTTCAGTCGTGGATATTGCTATGCTATCTTGCACAGATGTGCCTATGATTGATGTATATGGGAACATTCTAATACTTTCTCTTGTTGCGCAAATGACATTTATTATTACATCATATATTTACATAATCAGAACCTCTTTACAATCCAAGACAGGAAGGGTTAAATTCATGCAGACATGTCTTCCCCATTTAATCACCCTCACAAACTTCATTGTTTCTCTACTCTTTGATATTACGCATTCTCGCTATGTCAAAAGTCAATCACAGCAAGCTCTGCACAATATATTGGGTATGGAGTTTCTTGTTTTGCCTCCACTCTTAAATCCCATAATATATGGAATTAATCTGACCCAGATGCAGCGCCAGTTTGTGAAACTCTATGTGAACAAATTGAAAGCACTGAGACAGGGCTGATATCTGTGCCAAAAAACATTCTGCCTTAATATAAGCAGAATTTTCATATCATTAGAGCAGAGAACATTGTATTTATTTTCTTCCAAAGAAAATGTGGTCACCCTTGTGTGTTAAGACCAATCAACTGGAAGGGAATTAAAAAACCATAAGATTAAATCAATTCTCAACAGCAAAACTGCATGATGTTATCATGAACGAATTAAGACATGCATTTTAAATCTGAATTACTCAGATACTCAGAAGTTGGCTTGTAGGACTGAAGAAATGTTAACTGTTAGAATTGGAAAACTAAAATATCTGGAATATATATATATATATATATATATATATATATATATATATATATATATATATATATATATATATATATATATAATATTATAATACATATATATAATGTTTCATAATGAGCTTAGTTTGTTAAACTTAGTTTTGGAAAAGTGATTAAAATGTTTATGATATCTACATGAAATAAAACTTAAGGTTTTAATGCTTACAAAATAATTTTACTATTATTTGAGAGATGATTTTCCTGCAGTCTCTCTGACAGTGATGTTCAAGGTACGATTAAACAGAAAAACCACTAGTATTAAATTATCAAAGTTATTAAACTATCACTTTTATGGGGTTGTTTAAAATGACAGAACAGGCAAGTGCTTGGATAGCTGAATAGCCCCAACTTTGTTTTTTTTATTCGCGTTAAGCAAATGAAACATTTACAAATGAAAACAGTTACAGTTAAAGTTCAATTTAAGAATACACCACCTTTTTTGAATGAATTAAAATTTCATTCAAATGAAACAGCTCCAATCCAGATTTAGATGATTAGATAAAGTGTTTTATTCTAACTGTGCTACCAATCTAAATTTAAAAGATTTAGTGTTACTGTTTACTGTAGTTTAATTAAATATAATGTAAATGGTTAACCCTTAGCCAACTTCCTAAATTTTGGTATGTGTGGCACACTATGTCACACTCCCAAAGCAGAACATTATAGGATATTGTAACACTGAGGAAGGCAGGCACAATGAGGCAAGTGCGTTCGGACGCAAACACGTTTATTTAAGCGTGGATAGCGCACAGTAAATTTATACATGAAACACGAAACGCAGACATTTGCTTCTGACAAAGACAAGCACGGGATGCTGCACGAACGCACATTAAATAGACGAACTACATAAGCCCCAACACGAGTGATCACGAGACGAGCCACAGGTGAGACAGATCAACACACTCACAAACAACCAGGGGCAGACTGGGGAGAAAAAGTGGCCTGGGAGTTCCTGCCAGACTGGCCCACTATATCCCGACAGACTGGCTCACTATATATATATATATATATATATATGTATATATATATATATATATATATATATATATTGGGTTGGGAACTGGGTCAAAATGGGTAAGCAAACTATGATGACTTTCACCTTGATAATTTAGCTTGGCTGTATTCCTAACCAAATTGCACAGTAGGGGCGAGAACGAGTGTTCAAACCTGTGAATTACAAATCGTTCGTGTGTTTACATGGATGCAGCCACGAAGTCGCCAGGTTTGCTTCATGGAAAATTCATTTTTAAGAACGTAAAGTGTTACCAGAGCGGAGCTCGGAGCGGTCATTTTCTGCATGGTCCTAGCGCTAGATTCGTTGCTATTTAAATATTTCTTTTTAATCGTTAAAACAGCAGAGGACCAAAACCAGCTTTTGAAAAAGTCCCCCCCCCCTTACGTCCGTGAGGTTAAATGTACTAAATGTTGGCTTACATTTCAAATATCATGTTTAGCTGAATAAAAATGTTATCAACTGTAACGATCTGCGCAGGGCAGAACAGGTAGACGGACACAAACGCTGAGGAGAGCGAGATTTATTACAGGAAATTCCAAAAGCAGCGTCGATGTAACAGGCATGGGTCAAACCGGGCAGGCAGTCAGGACATGAAATACAGACAGACATAGCGAACACAACAAGGAAGACTCACGGAACAGCGGTACTAGGGCGAACAGGCAAAACACAGCAAAAAACAAAAAGACCGACAACTAGACCTGGGAGACACAGGGACTAATATACACAGGACTAAACTAGGGACAGGTGATGACAATGACACAGGGGCGTGGTAACAAACAAGGAATCATCAAAATAAACGAGCAGGGCGGGACAAACAGGCAGGGAACACAGACATGAGGGAACCCAGAGTGACAGCTACGAGAGGGGGCGTTGCCCTACGTGACAGAACCCCCCCTCAAAGCGTGCCACTCCGGGGCACGCAAGGGCAGACAGGACAGGGACAGCGGACACAGGACAGACCGGAGGAACAGACAAGGGGAAAGCAGGGCACGGAGACCGGGGCACGGCAGGGACAGGGGAACCAGAGACGGGCCAGGAGCCGGGCTGGGGCATGGCGATACAGGCAGGGACAGGGCGAGGCATGGGAGCAGGACCGGGAACAGACACAGGAGACGGGCCAGGGGACAGGGCAGAGGCATACACGGAGGCAAACACGGCTTGGACGACTGAGACAGGCACAGGCACAAGGTGGGTGACGACTTGGGGAACAGACATGGGGACGGGGACAGAGACGACACCACAGGAAACAGACACGGGAACAGGAACACAGACCTTGACAGACACAACCACAGGGACAGGAACCAAAACAAAACCAGGGATGGAACACGGGAGCAAGGGGGACACAGGCATAGAGGCAGGAACACGGGGCGGAGCAGACAACACACTGAGTCCAAGCCCACACGTGGGCAGCACAGTCTCTGGGGCGACAGGTGCGGCCGGGCGGCAGGCAGCGGGAACAGGCAGGGTCCGCTGGCGTGCAGCGGGAACAGGCAGGGTCCGCTGGTGTGCAGCGGGAACAGGCAGGGTCCGCTGGCGTGCAGCGGGAACAGGCAGGGTCCGCTGGCGGGCAGCGGGAACAGGCAGGGTCCGCTGGCGGGCAGCGGGAACAGGCAGGGTCCGCTGGCGGGCAGCGGGAACAGGAGCCGGCGTGGACGACCTCTCCCGGGTCGCGGGGACAGGAACCGGCGTGGACTGCCGACGGGCAGCGGGGACAGGAACCGGCGTGGACTGCCGACGGGCAGCGGGGACAGGAACCGGCGTGGACTGCCGACGGGCAGCGGGGACAGGAACCGGCGTGGACGACCTCTCCTGGGTCACGGGGACAGGAACAGGCACGGACTGCCTACGGGCAGCGGGGACAGGAACCGGCGTGGACGACCTCTCCTGGGTCGCAGGGACAGGAACCGGCGTGGACTGCCGACGGGCAGTGGGGACAGGAACAGGCACGAACCGCCTACGGGCAGCGGGAGCAGGAACCTGAGGTGAGGAGATGCACTCGGGGGGTGGAGCCACCAAGCCGACGTCCTCGGGGGGCGGAGCCACCAAGCCGACGTCCTTGGGGGGCGTGTACGCCAAGCCGACGTCCACGGGGGGCGGAGCCACCATACTGACGTCATCGGGGGGCGTGTCCGCCAAGCCGACGTCGTCGGGGGGCGGAACCGCCATACTGACGTCATCGGGGGGCGTGTCCGCCAAGCCGACGTCCTCGGGGGGCGGAGCCACTATACTGACGTCATCGGGGGGCGTGTCCGCCAAGCCGACGTCCTCGGGGGGCGGAACCGCCATACTGACGTCATCGGGGGGCGTGTCTGCCAAGCCGACGTCCTCGGGGGGCGGAGCCACTATACTGACGTCATCGGGGGGCGTGTCCGCCAAGCCGACGTGGCTTGTACTCCCCCCCAAAAAATACTTGGGGGTGTCGTGATGTGTAGCAGGCTGGATCAGCGGTGGTAGGTCCTCCTCCTCAGTGTCCTGGGTGAGCCTGGAAGAATACACAGACACAAAAGCCCCTCGGTGGCTCTCTCTGCGACGGCTCCGCCTCCTCTGAGGCGTCGGGAGCTCGCAGACGCCATCGAGAGCCAACCGAGGGTTAAGCAAATGCCAGTCTGTGCACTCAATCCGTCTGCCTGCGACTTGTACTATAGGTTTCTCCTCCCTATAGTGATCAAGCCGGGCAGACACGTAGTGCTCAACAGGAGTCTCGACGCGAAAGCCAGTCGAAACCGAAAGTGACTGGGCTTTCGTTGGTGCGCGTCGAGACTTCCGTGTTCCCACAGCGCCAGGGGAATTTCTGTCTCTGGTTCGTTCACGCTGCGATATCGGAGAGTTGAACTGGACCGAACCAGCCAACATCTCATCACAGCGATTAAACTCACCAGAGTCTCGCTCCCTCGCTGTGTCCTTGTAAGGTCGGTCTTTATGTAACGATCTGCGCAGGGCAGAACAGGTAGACGGACACAAACGCTGAGGAGAGCGAGATTTATTACAGGAAATTCCAAAAGCAGCGTCGATGTAACAGGCATGGGTCAAACCGGGCAGGCAGTCAGGACATGAAATACGCACAGATATGACTTAAACAAAACCAGGAGGACTCATGGACAAGGGAGGAACACACAGTAGTCACGGGGAAACAATGAGGCTTGTAGCAGGAACACGATGAACATGAAAGCACAAGAGAATGCACAAACTAACAGCATGAACAAAACAACCGATAACTAGACCTGGGAGACACAGGGACTAATATACACAGAACTAACTGGGAACAGGTGATAATGATGACAGGGGTGGGACTAACGGGCAAGGAAACTACTGAGACATGAGGAACAGGGAGACTGGAGTGACAGCTAGGAGAGGGGGCGGGCGTAGCCCTACGTGATAATATGACAGCTTTTATTGTCATATGGACAATATTACTATATTACTTCCAGCAATAATATGGTTACAAAGCCACATAGTGGCATAACAAAATAACTAACAAACTTAACAGCTTGACCCTGACAAAATACAGGGGAAAAACAACTGGAAAGCTACTGAAACCTACATTGTTCACTCAGTGAGTAACCTCTGCAGCTTTTCTTTTTTTCTCTCTCAGCTTTTCAGTGCCACCTTTATATTTTGTAGTTTGTTTAGACCCTGGCTTAGACTGCTCCATCTTTACGGAAATGCGGACTTATTTTTTAACGTTTCAGTAGTGTCAACCGTGTCGCGGAGGGATCACATGATCAGTTAGACCCTCAGCAAGCATCTCTCTCTCATGGGATACAAACAGGGAGATATAATTAATGTGGCATTAGTATGGACAAGGCTTTTCCAGTTCGTGAGTACTTGTATTAATAAGTGACACAGCTGATGTATGTTTTCGTAGTCCGGCCCGTATTTTCTGGGACAAGTTGGGTTTTTTTCTGATCTACACTGCATACCGTCAGCCTGCATCAGCTGGCCCCAGTCCGCTGTTTTAATAGAAGAGAACACTCACAATTCTTTCAAAGACAACATGGTCACCCCCTTGTGCATCATTCTCATTCAAGTAGGTAAAGGGGGAGATAAAAGCAGGTGGTAAAAAGCTTCAGGATGAAATCACAACAGATAGATATGCACACAGCCCTTTACAACATGGTTATGAAACTACTGACTTTTAGTTGGCTCTTTGCCATACTGTAAACAGCCAATGTGGCAGTGCTGACAGTCAGACTGCCTTAATATGGTAATGACATTGATATGCTTTACTGCTAACTGGGAGGTTGCAAAGATGTGACTATGATGGATGCATATGGGAACATCCTAATAATTTATTTCCCAAGTCATTTTTGTCATTGTGTCATATATTCACATCATCAGAATATCTTTACAGTTGAAGACAGGGAGGGTTAAATTCATGCAGACATGCCTTCCCCCTTGAAATGTTATATTCTTATTATGTCAAAAGTCAGACACAGCAAGCTCTGCGCAATATTTGAGTAAAGAGGTTCTTGTTGTGCCTCCTTTCCTAGACCCCAAAATTCATGGAAGCTAACTGACTTAGATGCGGCAACAATTTGTGAAAATGTACATCAACAAATTAAAGTGCACTGACACACCCACACACACCCAATTCAGTGCGCCACACACCCTTACACACCCATTTAATCTCCCGGTCTCAATCACCACATTAATATGCTGTTATTATATATTATATATATATTATAACACCTGACCATCACTAATGCCCTCAGCTTAAGAGTCCACAGGCCATGTATTCCAGTGCTGCACATTGTTGAGCCTTCGCAGTTCACTACGAGTAGCCTGCTCCTTGGAACTTCACCAGCACTACTGGACTGCCTCTCTGGAAGTGCTGAGTGCTACCCTTATCTCTATTATCACCGTTTGGTCTGAGAATGTTTGTTCTGTGCACCATGGACAATAAAGCCTTTAGTCCACAGCCTTTGCTTCATGCTGCCTCTATCCCCGCTTCACAGGTGCATAATATCACTTATTATATTGACTATTATATACAATAATGACTGACCATAATATGAGGCAGTAGGCAGAGCCAGATCTCGCTAGCCTTGCAATACCCCTGGTTAGCAAACATTTCCAGGACAGACTGACCCATCTCCAGTCGTTTATATTGAGGGATACTATAGGTAATTGCATATGCGTTCCCTCTCTTGCTCTCTGCCCTGAAGTATAAAATGGAGAAATGGCGTGGACCTTGGAGGTATTCTGTAATTTAATGCGGACTAGGTTCGCTGGAGTTGCTGCACAGTTCTCACCCCCATGACTCTGGGAACCCCCCACAGCTGTGCTCCCCAAGGAAAATTTTGGGGGAAGCTGTGACCGGACACACCAAACCCTCAGAGCCCAACAGGCCAACCCCGTTGCCCGTGTGGGAATGATATGTGGCCCCAGGGCTAGTTCCTCCACAGCTCTTACGCCCTCCAGCATCGTCCAGGTCTCCACGCTCCCCAGCATTGTCCAGGTCTCCACACTCCCCAGCGTGTCCACGTCTCCACGCTCCCTAGCTTCATCCAGGCCTCCACGCTCGCCAGCTTAACACCGGACTCCACACTCACCAACGTAACCCAGGCCTCCACACTCACCAGCATCACCTCGCTGGCCCCAACGCTCGCCAGCGTCACCTCGATGGCCCCAATGCTCCCTATGGTCTCCTCGCCGACCCCAAAGCTCCCTACCATCTCCTCACCGGTCCCGGCCCTTACGAGCATCTCCTCGTCTGTTGCGCCACTCCTGAGCATCTTCTCCCCTGCTGCACCACTCCCTAGCAACACTTCACCTACCACAACGCTCTCCAGGGCCTCCCCGGCCACATCACTTCCCAGGGCCTCCTCGGCAACAAGATTCCCCAGGACCCTTGCAGCCAAAGCATCTTCTGACAACGCCGTCTCCTTGGCCACCGTTCCTGTCTCCATGACCCAGAAGGGGTCAGCCACTGTTCATACCTCCATGACCCGGAGGAAGCCAACCACCGTTCCTGCCTCCATGACCCAGAAGGGGTCAATTGCCGTTCCTGCCCCCACGACCCAGGTGGGGTCAATTTCCATTCCTCCCACCCCAATGCGGAAGTAGTCCGTTCTTCCCCCCATGACCCGCAAGGTCATTGGCCGCTCCTGCCCACGCAAACCAGATGGGGTCAACCGCTGCTCCCAATCCCACTACCCGGTGGGGGATGACCAAGCCTCCTGCCCCTGCAACTCAGAAGATTACCCATGGCCCTTCAGCCGGTCCCCACGGCTGTCCACAACAATTCAAATAAAAAGGCAACTCACCAACAAAATGTAGGTGTTTGGGTGACTGTGTATGGGGAAGTGACGCTCTGGAGGTGTGTTTGGTAGTAGACGTCTCACCTGAACACTGGGACCAGCCTACAAGAACAATTGGCATAATAGAAAATGTATTTTATTTCTCTAAAAAATGTTGTCTAAAATCAGTGTAACAAGTCGAGTTTGTGTTAGAAACAGCATGTGATCCATCCTGAGAAGATTCAGTTCACCTGCTACTCATTACCCCACCCCTTTCACGACTACTTATACTTCCACTTCACAGTTCCGGATTGCGATGTATTATTGCTATGCCACATACCGAGCATTCTACTCAAGCTATAGTCTTAGACCTCATACCCTGCCTAGCCCTACTGTACCTTCTGGCCTCTGTCTTCCCAGCGTGACCCATAACCGGCGTGACCATCCTGACCTAGTTTGCAGCACCCCTGTTTATCGTTCTCTAAATCTATCGAGTCTTTCATCAGTTTAAGTGCTGTATATTCGCTCTAATAATAAAAGCGGCTATTCTCCGCATTTGGATCCTTGACTGCCTAGTTAATACATTACAGTTTGTTTGATTTAAGATGGGACAAGTGAATTCAAATGAACAAACACTAAAGGAATTAAGCAAATCAACAAAAACACTAATTACATAAACAATAACGAAACATGAAATTTGAATCTTTTAATTTGATAGTAAGAGTATTGATTTATTGACTGAAATTACTTCCTGCATTTCTGCTCTGCACTCTATAACCCACACTATTTAATTTATAATCTGGTATGAATCTATCAGGTATACAGTGAGGAAAGCACAGGTCTTAGATCATGCATATTCAATAGCCTTTGTTTTCACAATGGGGCAAAGAATTCCTGTAGATCATTAATCCACCACAAATTTCCAAAACCTAGAAAGTGGGTTTACATGGTAATTTATTGAGTCTGATGGAATTTAGGGTCATGGTTTCTTAGTCAGAAACAACACGCTAGAAGGATAATACTTTCCTAATCTGTGGACTTTATGGAACTTACAGTTTGACACCAGGTAAACCATTTCATGGCTTTGTTGCTTGACATCTTGGTTCCTGTTTGTGGGCCATGGATGAAGGAATGTTCACTCTGACCAGATCAGAGAATCAGATTAAAGCTTTTTTTTATCCATTCATGCAAAGCCAAAGTGTTCATAGATTTTCAATCAACATCACTATGTATTTTAACTCTTAGTAAGCTCATCAGTAAATTGCATCTTCAGGGAGCTGCTACATCATTGTCAACATCATCTAAATAACAAAACTTTGTATATATAAGCATGGGTACCACACATGAAAAGCAACTGACTATGGGAAAGTCAGCACTACAATGCCTCGGAAATGAACATCAGATGGTTATGTACATGTTATGGAGATATATGCAGAAGGAAACAAAATCACTCAGAGCATTCTTTTTTAAATTGATGCTTGTACATTTTGAATGATTGCAGTCAGATTTTGTATCTAAATGGACTGAGAAAGACTGATGGAAAATTCATCCACAAAATTTATGTTTGTACTTCATGGACTGAATGACACAATGACAAACAAACAAATTTACTTTGCATTTGGTCTTATTGTGTACATAATTACACTGTTTGTAAATTTGCTGCTAGTCATAACAATTATTCTGGATAAGACACTTTGTGAACCTATGTATCTGTTCATATGCAGTTTGTTTGTAAACGGAATTTGTGGTGCTTCTGCTTTCTATCCAAACATCCTTGCTGATCTTTTATCAGACTCATCGATCATTTCATATATAGCTTGTCAGACACAAACATATGTAATTTTCTTTTATACTTTGTGTGAAATAACATGTCTAACAGTCATGGCATATGACAGGTATGTAGCTATTTGTAAGCCTTTGGAATATCTCACCATTATGACACACCAGAAGGTTATGAAACTGCTGGTGTTTAGTTGGCTCTTCTCCTTACTGCAGACGGCCATCATGACAGTGATGACAGCCAGTTTGCCTTTATGTGGTAATGACATTGACAAACTTTACTGTTCAGTCGTGGATATTGCTATGCTATCTTGCACAGATGTGCCTATGATTGATGTGTATGGGAACATTCTAATACTTTCTCTTGTTGCGCAAATGACATTTATTATTACATCATATATTTACATAATCAGAACCTCTTTACAATCCTATACAGGAAGGGTTAAATTCATGCAGACATGTCTTCCCCATTTAATCACCCTCACAAACTTCATTGTTTCTCTACTCTTTGATATTACGCATTCTCGCTATGTCAAAAGTCAGTCACAGCAAGCTCTGCACAATATATTGGGGATGGAGTACCTTGTTTTGCCTCCGCTCCTAAATCCCATAATATATGGAATTAATCTGACCAAGATGCAGCGCCAGTTTGTGAAACTCTATGTGAACAAATTGAAAGCACTGAGACAGGGCTGATATCTGTGCCAAAAAACATTCTGCCTTAATATAAGCAGAATTTTCATATCATTAGAGCAGAGAACATTGTATTTATTTTCTTCCAAAGAAAATGTGGTCACCCTTGTGTGTTAAGACCAATCAACTGGAAGGGAATTAAAAAACCATAAGATTAAATCAATTCTCAACAGCAAAACTGCATGATGTTATCATGAACGAATTAAGACATGCATTTTAAATCTGAATTACTCAGATACTCAGAAGTTGGCTTGTAGGACTGAAGAAATGTTAACTGTTAGAATTGGAAAACTAAAATATCTGGAATATATATATATATATATATATATATATATATATATATATATATATATATAATATTATAATACATATATATAATGTTTCATAATGAGCTTAGTTTGTTAAACTTAGTTTTGGAAAAGTGATTAAAATGTTTATGATATCTACATGAAATAAAACTTAAGGTTTTAATGCTTACAAAATAATTTTACTATTATTTGAGAGATGATTTTCCTGCAGTCTCTCTGACAGTGATGTTCAAGGTACGATTAAACAGAAAAACCACTAGTATTAAATTATCAAAGTTATTAAACTATCACTTTTATGGGGTTGTTTAAAATGACAGAACAGGCAAGTGCTTGGATAGCTGAATAGCCCCAACTTTGTTTTTTTTATTCGCGTTAAGCAAATGAAACATTTACAAATGAAAACAGTTACAGTTAAAGTTCAATTTAAGAATACACCACCTTTTTTGAATGAATTAAAATTTCATTCAAATGAAACAGCTCCAATCCGGATTTAGATGATTAGATAAAGTGTTTTATTCTAACTGTGCTACCAATCTAAATTTAAAAGATTTAGTGTTACTGTTTACTGTAGTTTAATTAAATATAATGTAAATGGTTAACCCTTAGCCAACTTCCTAAATTTTGGTATGTGTGGCACACTATGTCACACTCCCAAAGCAGAACATTATAGGATATTGTAACACTGAGGAAGGCAGGCACAATGAGGCAAGTGCGTTCGGACGCAAACAAGTTTATTTAAGCGTGGATAGCGCACAGTAAATTTATACATGAAACACGAAACGCAGACATTTGCTTCTGACAAAGACGAGCACGGGATGCTGCACGAACGCACATTAAATAGACGAACTACATAAGCCCCAACACGAGTGATCACGAGACGAGCCACAGGTGAGACAGATCAACACACTCACAAACAACCAGGGGCAGACTGGGGAGAAAAAGTGGCCTGGGAGTTCCTGCCAGACTGGCCCACTATATCCCGACAAACTGGCTCACTATATATATATATATATATATATATATATATATATATATATATATATATATATTGGGTTGGGAACTGGGTCAAAATGGGTAAGCAAACTATGATGACTTTCACCTTGATAGTTTAGCTTGGCTGATAGTTTAGCTTGGCTGTATTCCTAACCAAATTGCACAGTAGGGGCGAGAACGAGTGTTCAAACCTGTGAATTACAAATCGTTCGTGTGTTTACATGGATGCAGCCACGAAGTCGCCAGGTTTGCTTCATGGAAAATTCATTTTTAAGAACGTAAAGTGTTACCAGAGCGGAGCTCGGAGCGGTCATTTTCTGCATGGTCCTAGCGCTAGATTCGTTGCTATTTAAATATTTCTTTTTAATCGTTAAAACAGCAGAGGACCAAAACCAGCTTTTGAAAAAGTCCCCCCCCCCTTACGTCCGTGAGGTTAAATGTACTAAATGTTGGCTTACATTTCAAATATCATGTTTAGCTGAATAAAAATGTTATCAACCCCTTTTAATGTACAGTATGTAGGCTTACAAATTCATGTTTAACTGAATAAACCATTGAACAAGAGTACATTTTATTGAACATGTTTTTTTTTCTTCAAGTATCAAAGTAGAACAGCTTTCTCAAGCAGTCATTGATGCATTTTGGAAACAGGAGATGAGCCCCTGGTCTAATGCACCCTCTGTATTAAGAAACCCTATCTCAAAAACTGACTTTTAGTTATTAATTGGGTAGCACGCATATGAGCCATTTTGATGATGAGATTAATCTAGATTAGATTAATCTAGATTAATTTCAAGATTTCAGTGAGATTAATCTAGATTAAAAAAATTAATCTATGCCCACCCCTAATATATATATATATGTATATTTGTATGTGTGTCTGTGTATGAATCTATACAACGTTCCGCGCGGGGCAGAACAGGGAGGCGGACACAAACGCTGAGGAGAGCGAGATTTATTCAAGGAAATTCCAAAGGCAGAGTCGAGATAGCAGGCAGGGGTCATAACGGGCAGGCAATCCGGACATGACATACGCACAGACATGACTTAAACAAAACCAGGAGGACTCACGGACAAGGGAGGATCTCTATTATCACCGTTTGGTCTGAGAATTTCTGTTCTGTGCACCATGGACAATAAAGCCTTTAGTCCACAGCCTTTGCCTCATGCTGCCTCTATCCCCGCTTCACAGGTGCATAATATCACTTATTATATTGACTATTATATACAATAATGACTGACCATAATATGACGCAGTAGGCAGAGCCAGCTCCCGCTAGCCTTGCAATGCCCCTGGTTAGCAAACATTTCCAGGACAGACTGACCCATCTCCAGTTGTTTATATTGAGGGATACTATGGGTAATCGCATATGCGTTCCCTCTCTTGCTCTCTGCCCTGAAGTATAAAATGGAGAAATGGCGTGGACCTTGGAGGGATTCTGTAATTTAATGCGGACTAGGTTAGCTGGAGTTGCTGCACAGTTCTCACCCCCATGACTCTGGGAACCCCCCACAGCTGTGCTCCCCAAGGACAATTTTGGGGGAAGCTGTGACCGGACACACCAAACCCTCAGAGCCCAACAGGCCGACCCTATCGGCCCTGGGGCCACATATCATTCCGTCTCCTCGCCTGTTGCGCCACTCCTGAGCATCTTCTCCCCTGCTGCACCACTCCCTAGCAACACTTCACCTACCACAACGCTCTCCAGGGCCTCCCCGGCCACATCACCTCCCAGGGCCTCCTCGGCAACAAGATTCCCCAGGACCCTTGCAGCCAAAGCATCTTCTGACAATGCCGTCTCCTCGGCCACCGTTCCTGTCTCCATGACCCAGAATGGGTCAGCCACTGTTCATGCCTCCATGACCCAGGTGGGGTCAATTTCCGTTCCTCCCACCCCGATGCGGAAGTAGTCTACTACCGTTCTTCTCCTGCCCACGCAAACTAGATGGGGTCAACCATGGCTCCCAACCCCACTACCCGGCTGGGGATGACCATGGCTCCTGCCCCTGCAACTCAGAAGATCACTCACGGCCTGTCAGCCAGTCCCCACAGCCCCGCCGGTCCACTCGGCCCGTCTGCTGGCCCCTGCAGCCCGTCCACAGGCTCCACCGGTCCTCACGGTCTGTCTTCGGACTTCTCCGGTCCCCACAGAGACTGCAGTGCCTGCCTGTGGGCCAGGAACTGAAACTGAAATTTCCCTAATTTTTTTAACAATACCAATTGGCATAATAGAAAATGTATTTTATTTCTCTAATAAATGTCTAAAATCCGTGTAACAAGTCGAGTTTGTGGTATAAACAGCCCGTGATCCATCCTGGGAAGATTCAGTTCACCTGCTACTCATTACCCCACCCCTTTCACGACTACTTAAACTTCCACTTCACAGTTCCGGATTGCGATGTATTATTGCTATGCCACATACCGAGTGTTTTACCCAAGCGATTGTCTCTCCATGTACTGACCTCTGTTCTCCTCCTAGACCTCGTTCCCTGCCTAGCCCTACTGTACCTTCTGGCCTCTGTCTTCCCAGCATGACCCTGGACCATTCTGACATTGTTTGCAGCACCCCTGTGCATCATTCTCTAAATATTTAAGTGCTGTATATTCGATCTATTAATAAAAGTGGCATTTGGATCCTTGTCTGCCTGCTTAATATGTTACAGTTTGCTTGATTTAAGATGGGATGAGTGAATTCAGACGAACACACATTAAAGGAATTAAGCAAACCAACAAAAACACTAATTAAATAAACAATAATGAAACATGAAATTTGAATCTTTTAATTGGATAGAACGATACAATTGATTTATTGACTATTGATTGAAATTAATTCCTGCATTTCTGCTCTGCACTCTATAACCCACACTATTGAATTTATAATCTGGTATGAATACATCAGGTATACAGTGAGGAAAGCACATGTCTTGGATCACGCATATTCAATAGCTTTTGTTTTCACAATGGGGCAAATAATTCCTGTAGGACAGGAAGAATTTCCACACTAGAAAGTGTGTTTATCTGGTATTTTATTGAGTCTGGTGGAATTTAGGGTCATAGTTTCTTAGTCAGAAACAACATGCTAGCGGGATCGTACTTTCCTAATCAGTGGACTTTATGGCACTTTCAGTGTGACACTAGGTAAACCATTTTATGGCTTTGTTGCTTGACATCTTGGTTTCTGTGTGTGGGCCATGGATGAGAGAAAGTTCATTTTGACCAGATCAGAGTTTTAGATTAAAGCTTCTTTTTTTTTATCCATTGATGCAAAGCCAGTGTTCATGGATTTTCAATCAATACCATTATGTTTTTTTTAACTTGTAGTAAGCTCATGAGTAAATTGCATCATCAGGGAGCTGCTACATCATTGTCAACTAAATAACAAAACTTTGGATATATAAGCATGGGTACCACGCATGAAAAGCAACTGATGCGTGGTACCCATGCTTATAGTCATGTAGTCAGCACTACAATGCCACAGAAATGAACATCAGATGGTTACGTACGTTATGGAGATATATGCAGAAAGAAAAAAAATCATTAAGAACATTCATTAAGAACATGAATTCTTTGTTAATTGATGCTTATACATTTTAAATGATAGCAGTCTGATTTTGTATCTAAATGGACTGAGAACGACTGATGGAAAATTCATCCACAGAGTTCGTATTTGTACTTCATGGACTGAATGACACAATGACAAACAAACAAATTTACTTTGCATTTGGTCTTATTGTGTACATAATTACACTGTTTGTAAATTTGCTGCTAGTCATAACAATTATTCTGGATAAGACACTTTGTGAACCTATGTATCTGTTTATATGCAGTTTATTTCTAAATGGAATATGTGGTGCTTCTGCTTTCTATCCAAAGATTCTTTCTGATCTTCTATCAGACTCATCAATCATTTCATATATACCTTGTCAGACACAAACATATGTAATTTTCTTTTATACTTTGTGTGAAATCACATGTCTAACAGTCATGGCATATGACAGGTATGTAGCTATTTGTAAGCCTTTGGAATATCTCACCATTATGACATATAAGAAGGTTGGGAAACTGCTGGCTTTTAGTTGGCTCTTCTCCTTACTGCAGACAGCCATCATGACAGTGATGACAGCCAGTTTGCCTTTATGTGGTAATGACATTGACAAACTTTACTGTTCAGTCGTGGATATTGTTATACTATCTTGCACAGATGTGACTATAATTGATGTGTATGGGAATATTCTAACACTTTCTCTTGTTGCTCAAATAACTTTTATAATTACGTCATATATTTATATAATCAGAACCTCTTTAAAATCCAAGACAGGGAGGGTTAAATTTATGCAGACATGTATTCCCCATTTAATCACCCTCACCAATTTCACTGTTGGCCTATTCTTTGATCTTTCACATTCTCGCTATATCAAAAGTCAGTCACAGCAAGCTCTGCACAATATATTGGGTATGGAGTTTCTTGTTTTGCCTCCGCTCCTAAATCCCATAATATATGGAATTAATCTAACCCAGATGCGGCGCCAGTTTGTGAAACTCTACGTGAACAAATTTAATGCACTGAGACAGGGCTGATATCTGTGCCAAAAAGCCCTCTGCCTTAATCTAGGCATAATTTTCTTAGCTTTAGAGCAGAGAACATTGTATTGATTTTCTTCCAAAGAAAACATGGTCACCCTTGTGTGTTAAGACCAATCAATTGGAAGGGAATAAAAAAAACTATAAGATGAAATCAGTTCTCAACACCAGAACTGCATGAACAATGAACAACCATGAACAATGAACAATTGTTCAATCATGAACAATTTAACGTCTGTATTTTAAATCTGAATTACTCAGAAATTGGCATGTAGGCCTGAAGAACTGTTAATTGACTGTTTCTAAAACTGTTAGAATTGAAAAACTGAAATATCTGGCCTATATATACATATATATAATATGTTTCATAATGAGCTTAGTTTGGTAAACATTTTAGACACTTTTCCAAAACTAAGTTTAAGATATTATCTACATTAAATAAAACTAAAGGTTTTAACGCTCACAAAAAATGTTACTGTTATTTGAGAAATGATTTTCCTGCAGTCTCTCTGACCGTGATGTTCAAGGTACGATTAAACAGAAAAACCACCAGTATTAAATTATCAAAGTTATTAAACTATCACTTTTATGGGGTTGTTTAAAATGACACTATAGTCAAGTGCATGGATACCTGAGTAGCTCACACTAGGTTTTTCATTTGTGTAAAGCAAATGAAACGTGGGTCTCGCCCACCTGAGGGACGAACATCACGTGACCAAAAACAGGACATCTGCCGCTGTAAACGGGGGCGACCGGCAGAGGGCCCCCCCACAACGTGACAGACCCCCCCACCAAAGCCGCACTCCCCTCCGGATGTGCGGCTTACAGCGGCAGCAGACAAAACACAACAAAGGGGCGGGAGGGCGGGGACAAGACAGGGATCCGTTCCCTGCCGTCCTGAGCTGAAACAAAACACACATAAGCTCCTCGTCACAGGACGCAGACAAGGCAGGGACCCGTTCCCGGCAGTCCTGGAGCTGAAACAAAAAACACACATTAGGTTAGCTCGCCTCCTGGGCGGGACCCTGGACCGACTGGGCCGTCAACAAGACGATAACCACGCCCCGGTCGGTCACAGGGCCCTCGCGCCCTAACCGGCCCTAGGCCGCTTAAGCCCCACCACTGTGTGCGGACCGGGAGCACATGGCCCAACATACGTCACAGATGTGGATGTGTGCAGGCCGCCACACTGGGGTGCGGCCACGGCTTCTACCGACCACCTCCCGAACCTACCTCCTCGCTCGGAACTGACCCCTGCTCTTTTCGCTAGGGGTCACCCCAGACTCCTGGGGAGTGAACCCCTCCCGGGGCCCCTCATCTCAAGGTGGACTCCTCCACCCAACCCAGGAGCGCCAGAGACCAGGGCCCTGGCAATGCGCATCAGGGACACGCTGGTCACCCCGAGCTCGAAGGAGAGGGTCTCCTCCTGGAGACCCCACTAGGTCCGGGAGTGCCGCAGTCCACCACCAGGAGCGACCTGCAACACATCACACACACACGCACACAGACAACACAACACAAAACACTCACTGCTCTGACCACTGACCCCCCTTTTACACAGGGGGGAAGGGACCCCTTCTTGGCATGAGGAGACACCCTGTCCTTACACCCCAGGCATCCTCAGCCTATAAAGGGGTACAGGGGCTCCTCCTTGCTCAGGGGTCCCTCCCAACCGGTCAGGTCTCCTGATGGAGCAGTGCCTTCTGAGCCACATGTCGTGGCTCAGGAACCCGATAGCTCCCCCCCAAAAACATATTTAGGGGGGGGCCCTCCGGGGAATAACAAAACAAAAAACACAGACACAACATATAACATATACGCACCCAAGATGCCCTCTGTGCCCTCTAATGGGCCCCTCCCCACACACAGTGAAGAGGGGTGCAAGAGAGGAATTACATAAAACAAAGCACGCTACACTCTAGGACAAAACGAACACGCAAAGACAGAACACACACAAACGGATAGGACCCACCGATGCGCGCGCTCTGTGGAGCGTGACGCGCCTACTCCAGCTCTCTCTCTCACCGTTTTCCCAACGGGATCCGCAGATCCGCAGAGAGACGCCCACAGCGACGCGTCTCTCTGGCTCGCAGTCGCTCACCCCCGTCACCGCGGGATATCGGGTGAGCGAGGCGGAAGGAGCAGAGAGATTCGCGTCTCACGCGTTCTAGCGCGCAGCACGCATCGGTGGACCCGTCTACTTACACACACGAACACCACCAGCGAAACACACACACCACGGCACACTCACACACTCACTCACGTCCGCGTCGTTATTAAAACACAACACAACGTACATACACACACACACACACACACATACAGACGATAACGAACAACGGACGTGTGCAATGTGAGGCACCGGCAGTTTCGCTGGGCGAGAGCGGAGTCTACCGGTCCCCAGCTCTAGTCACCGCCGTGTGACTTACGGGTTTTAACACAATCAACATTTAAACACGGCGGGACGAGTGGGGACAGACTCAACATTCTCTCGGACAAAACACGACAAACACACAGCACGTAGACAAACACTTACCACGAGACATGACCACGAACGAAGGAGAAAGCAAAGGAGACTGGCGGCTTCCGAAAAGTGGCTGGTTATTCTGTGACGGGCAGGTGTGAGCAACTAAAAAGGAAGCGATCACGCCAAGTCTCAGGGAAAGAGGATGGTTTAATAGAAAGTGCGCAAACCTAATACCCGTGACATAGATCCAGATTAAGGAAATAATAACCAGCAGTCAACTGGTACAAAGACAAGACATATATAGACGAACAAACGACCCTCAGGTGAGATGGATCACGGGTCCCGCCCACCTGAGGGACGAACATCATGTGACCAAAAACAGGACATCTGCCGCTGTAAACGGGGGCGACCGGCAGGGGGCCCCCCCACAACGTGACAACTGTTTTCAATTTGAAACAGTTACTGTTTTCAAGTTCAATTTAAGAATACGCCACCTTTTTGAATGAATTAAAATTTCATTCAAATTAAACAACTCCAAGTCTGATTTAGATAATTAGTGTTTTATTTTGAGTATGCTACCAATCTGAATTGAAAAGATTTTGTTTTACTGTTCGCTGTAGCTTAATCAAATATAGTGTAAAGAGCTAGCTGTTAGTCAAATGTCACACTGCTAAAACATTCTGTAATGCAGGCCAGGTTGTAGCAAATGCATAGACAAGAGACTTTTACTTTTTCTTCATAATAACAGCGCTTAGTGCCAGCAAAAACATGTAACACTTACGTCACTTCAAACTAGAACTAACAAACACGTAGACTAACAAACACTTAATTACACACATGCAACCAGCCCCGTCGACAGGGGGGGACAACCGGGTCTGTTGTCCTGGGCCCCAGGGCAAGGGCTGCCATCAAAGAGCCCAGCAATTTATTTTTTATTTAAAGTCTATAATTTTTTAATAATCTTGAAATATTTCATTAATATAACCATATATATTTTTTACATTATTAATTAATAGCTTAAACCTAATTTTATTACATTTTGTTTATTATTGACATTGTTAAGCACTTGTGATGAGTAAAAATGCTGCATAACAATGCTTTATAAATAAAACTTTTATTATAACCAATTATTAAATTATCACAAAATAGAACGCAATACAGCTTGGTCAATTGCCTGCCGTTTCCACAAAAAAAGTGGAGACTTTTTTTTTCAGTGTTTTCCCACCACATTATTAACTGAAAGCTGCGTGTGATTGGTCAGATGTGTGGAGCACACGCTTGACATGCGGGCAGTGGAGACATTCTTTGCAGTGTTGTCCGAAACGATATGTGGTAGTATAAAGAAACACCCCTCAAAAACAGGGGAAGGAACATTTACCTGACGAAAATTAATGTTGCATTGTGTTCCAGGTTTGAAAAGTGCTAAAGTAGGCTAAAGTAGGCTACTTGAAAATGTAACTGTATTTTGTTTCACAACAAATAGATGTCTGAATCGATGTAATAAAAAAGTGAATTATTTCGAATAATTTCGAGTATATGTATAAATATTTAAGTTTAAGGTGCTGGGAAATATTGAAAATGGCCTTTTTCAATATTGAAAATTGACGTACAAGTGCTTAAATTCCACCTTGTAAAGGTGTATGAAGCCGGCATACACGACTTTGTTCATTGCGCTGAAGAGGTGCACGACCTCGCTTTGCACGGGGGTCCTCGCGCAGGGGCGGAGCAACCGCGATTGCGTCATTTTCGGCGCACGGACCCTCTCGCAGGTCGCGACGCGCCAAGTATGCTCTACCACTGGCAGAAACAGAGCAATACGCGCAAGGAGAGGGAGAGACAGCGAGGCACCGAAGGACAAATAAAAACGATGTTGGAAAAAAACTGTGGCACGTGCAGAGCACAAGCGCAATACTGAACGAAAAAGCGGCTCCCAAATAGGATCCTAAAACGGCTCCCATTGTGGAGCCGGTTCCAATCGTTCACTTCAAAGAGCCGGCTCTTAGAGCCGGATCGTTCGCGAACGACACATCACTAATACAGTGGTGGATAGTTAAAGAATACAGAAATCTGGAGCGCAGAAAAGAAAGGAAAAACATTTACCTGATGAATTTTAAAGTTGCATTGTGTTCCAGATTTGAAAAGTGCTGGAATTTAGGCTAAAGTACTTGAAAATGCTTGAAATTGTAACTACTTCGTTTCACAACAAATAGCTGTCTGACTGAACAGTTCTCTTGTATTACGTTGAGCCTCTTGTAATTCCAGGACGAAACATGAGAGAACGTGAAGACGTTAAGATTGGGTGTTTTGAAAATAAACCACCATTAAATAATGTGAATAAAAAGCGAATTATTTTGAATCATTTCGAGTATATGTATAAATATTTAACTTAATTAAGTTTACCGTGCTGGAAAATATTGAAATGGACCTTTAAAGTGACGTACAAGTGCTTTAATTCCACCTTATAAAGGTGTATGAACCCTGGAAATGTGACTTTGTTCATTGCGCTGAGGCGCGGAGCGCACGAAGTTACAAAAGTCGAGAGGTGCACGACCTTGTGAATCGACAGCGCGTCAGGCCCTCGTGCACGAACGGAGCCATTGCGATTATGTCATTTTCGCCTCGCGAACCCTTGCGCCGCTCGCGATGCGTCAAGTATAAACCAGTCAGCTGTCAGAAACAGCTTTGATGTGTGGCTATATTATATACTATATGACCTAACACAAGGATTGTCTGCTACAGAGGAAATTCAAATGACGTGGATGGGGGGGCTGGGGGGGGCACATTAAACTTTCTTGTCCCGGGCCCCAGCAAAACTGTCAACGGGCCTGCATGCAACACATACATGCACATAAGGGAACCTACACACCAACATAAACACATGTGGGCAGCACACACATAAAGACAGGTACACATGGACTTGAACAGACAAACACACACATACACACCTGAAGGGGGAGTCAGGACACAGGTGCTTGACAGGAGAAGGGAGAATTTTTTCTTTTCACAGTTAAAGGTATTTTACATTCAACACTAATTTAATTATATACTTAATTCCCAGAATTGATGTTACTTTTAAAGAGGAAAAAACCAGATCACAGTAATAATCAGATCACAGTTGGGTGGTGCTATTTCATGATCTAACAAGAAATTTATTACACACAGAATACATGGAGGCAGTAACAGCTGTAGTCCTGAAGAATATTAAAGCAATTTAAAAATATGGCACCGAAACTTACTTGATTTTTTCGGTTAGAAACACTTGGTTACATTCAACACTGAGTCACAAAACAGAAGCATTTACAATATAATGTTTCCATAACTGTAGAGGAATGAGACTGAAGCTCATTGTCTCATGAACCTCAATGAAGCAACTTTAGCCAGGCGACAGCACACTCACGGAACTCATAAGCCCACATTTTCTTCTTTGTCCCCCACATCTAAACAATTACAAAAATATAAGCAAATAAATTATTCAACCGTGTCTATTGAATCTGTGTTGGAACGTAAGGGGTTAAGTTAAGTGGAAGCCTGTGAGACTGTCTCCCCCTATCAGGACTGTGATGCCTCCACAGAATGTTGGTGATTGGTGTTCCAGCTGTTCATTTACAGAGGGCCAGGTAGTTATAATTCAGCACAATTCCAGTTTCAAATGACAGTAAAATTGACCAATCATATCTTCCCTCTTAGTGGGCGGGCTTAACTGTATGATAATTTCCACCTGCTGTGGCAACGCTAGCTAGCATCAGCATACCACCGCTAGCTTGTTTCGATTAATTCCTTTGATGCCCTCATGCGTGTCACTTACATATTCCGCTTCCGAGGAACACTAGAAGTTATCTTGTACAGAGGTTATTGTTCATTGCGTTTCTGAAGCTGTATTGTCATCTCAGATTTTTCTTTATTGCAGTTCATTATGAGAGGAAACAAATTTTTTTGGGGGGTGGTGGGGGGTGTTAGCGGGCCCAGGTTTAATGGTCACGATTCGTCACTGATATATACAGATTTGCCATAACTCTATACATATTAGATAGAATTATAATAAATATATATAAATAGCATTACATAGTTATTGTTAGTTGAACAGGCTAGCGTTAGTAATGTAGCTCAGTTAAACAGGCTAAGTTGCCATATTGCCAATTGTGATTTTCACCCCAGTCAGAATTTGTCCTTTACATTTACCCATCTATACAATGAGAACAACACAAACACACACAAGTGAGCATTAGAAGGCTGTGGTACACACGTGCACAGAGCAGTGAGTAGCCCTAGTCTGGTCCCTGGGCGGCAGTTGGGGTTAAAAGCCTTCCTTAAGGGCACTTCAGTTATGACCTAGGGCCTGGAAATCAAACCAACAACCCTCCAGCCATAATACCGGTTCCTTAACCACCAGACCATGACTATAAAAGCTATAAGTTGAGAAAAGAACTACAAGATTTACTCTAATTCTGTTTAAGCTTTGTGTTCACACTAGAAACACCAGCCTGTCCACTAGCTTCTACATTTCTTTCATGTGGAGAATGGGAACAACAATACATATTTAAACTCACGTGGTAAGTTCTGCAGTAAATTACGTCTTTAGGGAGCTCCCACAAAATCAACAACACATACCAGATCACAGAACATTATGGGATATATAAGCAGGAGTGTGAAGCATTGAAAGTAAATGGCTATGAGAAAGTCAGCACTACAGAAATTCATGAACTAGAAGAATTCAAATAGAATTCATGTAAGAAAAACATTCAGACAATATTCAGAAAGACATTCAAAAGATTATTCTATTTTTTTTGGAGAATGATACCTATGAAACTTTTTAAAATCTTGCAGTCTGGCTTTATATACAAATTTTCTGAGGAGTGATGGAAAATTCCACTGAAGAATTCATGTTTGTGCTTCATGGATTGAATGACACAGCAACAAACAGACATATTTACTTTACATTTGGTCTTCTTTTCTATATTTTGACACTTCATGAACCTATGTATCTGTTCATATGCAGTTTGTTTGTTAATGGAATATGTGGTGCTTCTGCTTTCTATCCAAATATCCTTGCTGATCTTTTATTAGACTCTCAGGTTATATCATTTAAAGCATGCTTGATACAAACATATGTAATTTTCTGTTATGCTTTGTGTGAACTCACAAGTTTAACAGTCATGTCATATGACAGATATGTAGCTATTTGTAAGCCTTTGGAATATATCTCTATTATGACCCACCAGAAGGTTATGAAACTACTGGCTTTTAGTTGGCTCTTCTCCATATTGCAAACAGCCATTGGGGCAGTGCTGACAGTCAGATTGCCTTTATGTGGTAATGACATTGATATGCTTTATTGCTCTAACTGGGAGGTTGCTAAACTATCTTGCAAAGATGTGACTATGATGGACGTGTATGGAAACATCCTAATAATTTATCATATTTCCCAAGTAATATTTGTCATTGTGTCATATATTCATATCATCAGAACGTCTTTACGATCAAAAACAGGGAGGGTTAAATTCATGCAGACGTGTCTTCCCCATTTAATTTCACTCACAAACTTCACTGTTTCCCTAAACTTTGAAATCATATATTCTTATTACGTCAAAAGTCAGACACAGCAAGCTCTGCGCAATATATTGGGTATAGAGTTTCTTGTGGTGCCTCCCCTCCTAAATCCCATAATATATGGAATGAAACTAACTCAGATGCGACAACAATTTGTGAAAATGTACATCAACAAATTAAAAGTATTGAGACTGGGCTAAGAAGTTTTCTCCCTACTTTCAGGCATATGTTTCTAAATTTTAGAGGATAGAGGATAAACAGCACACACCCTTCATACCCTCTCCTGGTTTGCAAGATGCTATCATGATTTGCTATCATGACCTGTCTTTTAAATATTTAAAATACCTGTTTTGTTAAAACTTTGCTAGAATTGACAAGTTCTGTATGAAGCATCTGCAAAACTAGGTGTCTAAATGCTTTATTTAAAATATATATATATATATATGTTTATGGTTTCTGTGTTTAGTGTTTAAAATGTTTAGTGTGGAAAAAAAATTTTTGCATGTGTTTTAAAATTTTAATAGAACAGTTTGCTGGTTTACAGTTACTGTAGTCCAAGGAAGTGTAATGTAAATTGTCAGTTGGATACCATTCCGGTATGTGTGTGGGACTCCATATTACACTCTTTAAACATTCAATGACTTTCACCCTCTCCCAAATGCAGCTGCCAAATAGTTTAACATACTTGGGTAAAGTGTCCAAATGAATATTATTAAATCACATTAAGACACACACATTGTTTGTTGGCCATATGTGGAAGCGACAGAAAGATGTATGGTAAGGTAATGGTATGGTGGTCCTGAAAGCCCATCGCAACGCACGCAAAAAACGCACTGCAAATACGCAAAGCAAATGCATCAAAATGACAACGCGTGCACTACATTTCAGAAACACACTGCAAATTCATAAATGCTGCAAAACCAGCTACAACACAACGGAAGTGGCCCACAACACCACGGAAGTGTTTCTGGATTTAATACTAATTCAATCATGTTTGACGTAAATGAGATACTAACACAACTCATTTCTTTTTTAAAACCTACAGTGTTATTCCCTTCGTCTCTTACCAGGTTATGTTTATATTTTGGTGAATCATTTTGACACATACTTCATAATTTTGCTCACCCATGATAAAACTGTTTACTTATCATTAGGTAGTCACTGCTTTTATCACGGGTAAAGAGCTAAATGCTCTTTAAATGTAGCTGGCTAGCTAGCTAGGTATTTAGACAGAAACCAAAGCTTAAAAATCCTGATTTAAGGATCCCATTTAACACAAATTAGTTTGTATCTAAATAGCTAGCTTGGTGAATTAATAAAACTCCTTCAATGTAGCTAGCTAACTACATTTAAAGAGCTTTACTACTTAAATCCCATTCAACATAATGAGACTAACACAACTGGTACAAAAACTAAAAACCTACAAGAGTCCCTGCTTAAAATAGTTAGTTGTAACATATTGACCAGACAGAGAGGGATCCAACTGCGGAAGTATACCGCTTTTATTCAAATGAGTCACGTTTACAGAAAACGGCACGAGTATCACTAGCACTGACTCTGCTGAGTATCTTAAACGGTCCGATGTAACGCGGGCTGAGTTTTTTGCTCCGGTGTTTCAGATTAAGGTCCCGTGTCGATAGCCATACCCTCTGTCCCGGGTGATAGATCAAAGCAGGAAGACGACGGCGGTCTGCGTTGAGCCGGCGCGTATGTAGGGCGCAACGTAAATGAACATGTGCAATCTCCCAGGTGCGGGCACTGCGCTTCAACCACTCGTCCAAAGCCGGAAAGTTGGCAGGTGTCTTGTCCCAGGGAAAGAACGCAGGTTGGTAACCATAAACACATTGAAAAGGTGTGAGTTTAGTGGCGGAGTGCACAATAGAATTCCGAGCGTACTCTGCCCATGGAAGGTACTTGTGCCAATCGTGTTGGGAGACGCAATACTGTCGTAGAAACCTCCCTAACTCTTGGTTGTACCGCTCTACTTCACCGTTGGATTGGGGGTGGTAACCCGAGGTTAAACTGACTGTGATACCAAGAAGCTTGCAAAACTGTTTCCAAACTTGGGAGGTAAACTGCGTCCCTCTATCAGAGATGATATCTTCAGGTAAGCCGTATATACGAAAGACATAATTAAACAGATCAAGAGTTGTTTCCATGGCTGTAGGTAGCCTTGGGCGTGGAATTAGACGACACATCTTAGAGAAATGGTCTACGATCACCATTATCACTGTGTTACCTCCTGATGTGGGCAAATCAGTGACGAAGTCGATCGCGAGGTGTGTCCATGGTCGGAGAGGAATGGGCAGAGGAAGAAGTTGTCCCGCGGGAAGAGTATGGGGAGTACGGGACTGGGCACAAACGGAGCATGCCAGCACGTAATCACGTATGTCATCCTCCCAGGACGGCCACCAGTAACGTTGTGAAATAAGATGTTGTGTGCGTGTGATACCTGGATGGCCATATATACTGCTTACACATACTGCTTACCCTCAGGACACTCGTCTGGACTAGGGTCAGTGCGTAGAGCTTCGTCCAGTTCTTCTTGTACGTCCCATCTTATGGCTGCGAGGAAGCAGGAATCTTGCAGAATTTTCTCCGGTGCTTTGACTGCCTCGTCCTTCTCGTAGATCCGTGAGAGTGCATCTGCCTTGACATTCTTAGATCCAGGTCTGTAAGATACAGTGAAGCAAAAACGGGAAAAAACAGTGCCCATCTGGCTTGTCGTGGATTCAGGCGTCTGGCTGACTTCAAGTACTCAAGATTCTTGTGGTCAGTATAAACTAGAAAGGGATGTTCCGCTCCTTCTAACCTGTGACGCCATTGTTCAAGGGCGAGTTTGATGGCCAGGAGTTCTCGGTTACCAACATCATAATTCATCTCAGCGGGTGATAATTTCCTGGAAAAGTAGGTGCAGGGGTATAACTTAGGTGGGTTCCCCTGCCGTTGAGAGAGAACAGCGCCTACTCCTACTTCCACGATGAACTGGAGCTGCGGGTCGGGAAGATACAGAATGGGAGCGGACGTGAAAGCTTTTTTGAGGAGTGAGAACGCTCGGTCCTCTTCGGCTGTCCAGGTGAAGCGCCGATTTCCCCCACCCTTCAAGAGATTAGTCAGAGGGGCTGCCAACTCACCAAAACCACAGATGAAACGGCGACAGAAGTTCGCAAACCCCAGGAATCTTTGTAGTTCTTTCGTGGAGCGGAATGTCGGCCACTTCGTGACAGCCTCCACCTTTCCTGAATCCATGGAGATCCGACCAGGGGAAAGAGTACACCCCAGGAACGTCATCGAGGAGCGATTAAACTCGCACTTCTCTGCCTTTACATAGAGATTATGTTCTCGCAGGCATTGTAGTACCGCAGAGACGTGTTGGACGTGTTCCAAGACAGAAGGGGAGTAAATCAGGGTATCGTCAATATAAACAAACACAAATTTATCAATGATGTCACGGAAGATCTCATCCATGAATGCTTGGAATACGGAGGGGCTGTTTGTCAGTTCATACGGCATTACTAAGTACTCGTAGTGTCCTCTGGGGGTAACAAAGGCAGTCTTCCACTCATCGCCCTCTCTGATACGGATCAGGTTGTAAGCACCAGCTTTGTGAACACATTAGCTCCCATAAGGCGTTCCTGTGACGCGGCGATAAAAGGGAGAGGGTACGCATACTTGGATGTAACGGCGTTCAGGGCACGGTAATCGATACAAGGACACAATCCCCCATCCTTCTTTTCGATGAAGAAGAAACCGGCCACTACTGGAGAAGTGGAGTGGACATAGGACTCCATCGCCAGATCTTCAGGACGTGACAGAGGGTAAGGTTTTGTCTTGCGAGGTAAGGGGGCTCCAGGTAGGAGGTCTATTGCGCAATCACAGGGACGATGGGGAGGCAGACGACAGGCGCTGTCTTTGTTGAAAACGTCAGCGAAGCTTTGATACTGCACCGGGACGACGTCAGACAGAGGAGAGTCGGGGCTTTCCACCAAGGAGGACCGGAGGGGTAGGTGCATGCAGTCACTGAGGCAGCTGGCCTTCCACCGTATGAGCTCGCATCTCTTCCAGGAGATTTTCGGGTCGTGTGTAGACAGCCACGGGAAGCCGAGTATGACGGGATCTCGGGGTGTGGAGATGAGGAAGAATTCCCGCATTTCGCTGTGGAACAAGCCTACTCACAGTTCGACGGGACAGGTACGAAGCGTTATTACACCCTCGCCTATAGGTTGACCGTTTAGCGAATTTACTTTCAAGGGAGGTTCTACAGGTAAGGTGGGGAGGCATAGGTGATAGGCTAGGTCCGGATCTATAAAATCACCGGCAGCTCCCGAATCAACCAAAGCTGACAGGTGCGTGACTATACCTCCCCAGGATATTTGTTTGGGTAGGTTTACTTGGTTATTTCTTCGGGTATCCAGTAAAGACTGACACATAAGTGGGGATCTGCCCAGCCGCAAGGACTCATCAGCTGCATGAAGGCTAGTGACACACGTCTGGGACGGTGGTGTGCAAGACGTGGCGAAGGGGGAGTCAACACTATTAGAACGGTAGGTTCTCAACTTGTCAACTTGTATGGCAGCTTGGATGAATTCCGCTAACGTGAGGGTTTCACTCCTGCAGGCGAGTTCAACCTGTACATATCTGCCTTCAGACCACGGCGGAATACCGTTTTCAGGGCCAAGTCACTCCATCCACTCCCTGTAGCCAGTGTGCGGAACTCCCTCGCATAGTCAGCTGCACTTCGTTGTCCTTGTTGGAGTTCGTAAAGTCGGTCTCCAACGTCACGGCCATCTGCGGGATGATCGAAGACAGCTCTGAACAAGGCAGTGAAATGATTTTCAGACTGGAGAGCTGGGTCGTTAAAGTCCCACAACGCTGTGCCCCAAGTACCTGCTACACCCGTGAGAAACAACAGGATGAAGTGAATCTTCTGCAGTTCGGTCTGGAATCGGGCAGGGTGATATGTGAAATATATAGAACATTGCATGAGAAAATTACGGCAGCAGTCAGGAGACCCATCGTAATGTTCAGGTTCTGCTACGGGGACGTTCATGGTCGAAGAAGTAGCAGCGGTGACCAGACGGACAGTTTCTTGGAGCGCAGTGATGTTTACCCCTTGATCCTGTATGATCTTCCTGTATGAGTTGGTGGATCGTCTCGGTGAGTGTTGTAACGGTAACTTCTGCTGGATCCATGTTGTAGGCGAAGTATTCTGTAACGTATTGACCAGACAGAGAGGGATCCAACTGCGGAAGTATACCGCTTTTATTCAAATGAGTCACGTTTACAGAAAATGGTACGAGTATCACTAGCGCTAGATGTAGTAACAACGATAGCATTTTCTTGGGATGGTCAGGACGGTCCAGGGTCATAACGAGAGGGCAGAATCCGGGAGGTACAGGAGGGCTAGACAGGAGGCGAGGTCTGAGGAGAAAGCAAGGGTCAGAGCACAGGAGATCGAACAGGCAATGGAAACGCTTGGTATGCTGCATGGAAACGGCAATACTTCGCGACGAGGAAGTGGTAGGAAGGTGTATATATGTGACTGAAAAGGGGGCGTGGTGATTAGCAGCAGGTGAATCTAGGAGGGACATATCAGACGGCATTCCTTACATTAGTCTAGAAACACGTCCGTTGTGTTGTGGGCCACTTCCGTTGTGTTGTAGCTGGTTTTGCAGCATTTCTGAATTTGCAATGCGCTTCCGAAATGTAGTGCACGCATTGTCTTTTTGATGCATTTGTTTTGCGTATTTGCAGCACGTTTTTCGCGTGCATCACGATGGGCTTTCAGGGCCACCGTATAATGGTCTTTCAGTGCCAGGAAAAGAGCCATGCAGAACTGTGTCTACTGTCTAGAGAAAGATATTGAAGTATTTTGGATATACTACTCCAAAATAATCAGTACTGCAAGACTCAGCATCTCTAGACAATCTTGAAAATTGCAGGAAGAGTAAATTAGTTTAATGAATGACTAAGAGGAGTTAGATGTAGAGAAGAGCAAGATTTATTCAAGGCAAATCCATAATCAGAGTTGTTGTAACAGTCCAGGGTCATATCAGGAGGGCATACTTAAATTCACGGAGGACAAGACACAAGTGCAGCACATAAAGATAATGAGTAAAGATAACGAGACAAGAGACGAATAAAACAAACGACACAGATGAACACACAAAGATCAAGACACACATGGAAACGACTGTATATGGACAGACATAAACACATGGACCCACCTGGAGGTGAGGAGCTGTACCAAGACACCAGGAGGACAAGGCACCGAGAAACACAGAGAATGGGGAACATCAGGCTACGTACAAAGACCAGCAAGCAGGAAGACAAAACACAGAGTTTTAATACACAGAGAAATGAGGCAGGGAACAATAAAGAGAGACGGAATTACAAATAAAAGGGTGTGACAACTAGAATAAAAACAAAAACACACACAGAATACCAAAATAGAAAGACAGGAGGTGCTAAAGAGAACATGACAACAAGTCTGACAGGTGGAGCTGGAACTAAATGTGACAATTAGGCTATAAAATGCTGAAAATGTTAATGAAAAACCTCTAAATGAGACAAGTTATCCTGATCATCTGGTGGGTGGTGATGTATTTGTGTCCATATGTGATCATTAAATGTTTTTAACAATACCAATTGGCATAATAGAAATTGTATTTTATTTCTCTAATAAATGTTGTCTAAAATCAGTGTAACAAGTCTAGTTGGCTTGATTTAAGATGGGATGAGTGAATTCAGATGAACATGCACTAATGGAATTTAGCAAACCTACAAAAACACTAATTAAATAAACAATAACATAACATAAAATTTGAATCTTTTAATTGGATAGTGTTATGATCTCCGTCGTATTGTGTCATAATGATGTCAGTTATGCCTGTGTCTGTTATGAGTCTGCCCCTTTAAGACAGGGGGCCCCTGTTTACAGTGGGCCGTCTGTTCTTCGCCTTCCACACCTGATGCGGCTTAACGTGACGACAGAGGGAGGAAGAAGAAGAGTATGACAAGTATAAAGGTGGAAGTGGACATGGACGAGGGGCGTTACGCCTCGGTTTTGTGCACATTCGGTTTCCCCTTTTTAGATGAGATTTGATAATTCGGTTGTTGATTCTTACTTTGTATGATTGAGTCTACATTTGTTGCACTAGTAGTAAGTAGTGATGGGCAAATGAAGCCTCATGAAGCAATGAAGCTTTCCAACCCTTTGCTTTGCAAAAAGGTTCATTACTCGAGGCTTCATTCATCACTCACTAGTGACATCTGCTGCTGAAACTGTAACAGCCTTGTCATTCAGTTGGATCATACTTTCAAAAATTTGTAAATGCAATATTGTCACAAAGTTTCCATCAAACTCATGTTTAGTAACAGAGAATCAATTAAATCATATTAATTGACATGTTTTAATTATTAAAATGATTTGTAGCCAATCTAATCCTTGACCATCAGTGGTTGTGTTGGGTTTTCTTGTATGTCATGGACTTATTTGACAATGAAGATATGTTGTACTTTACTATATTGGGAACTGAGTGATTGTTGAGGCAGACTGAATATTTTGAGTTAGAAACTGAGTAAAAAAAGAATGTGTTTAAAATAATTGCTTCTTGGGGGTTCTAGATCTGGTTTGGCAGTCATGGCCTGGTGGTTAGGGAAGGAAAGTGGTTAGGGAACTGGTCTTGTAACCGGAGGGTCGTGGGTTTGATCCCCAGACCTGAGGCCATGACTGAGGTACCCCTGAGCATGGCTCTTAACCCTCAATTGCTCACTTGTATAAAAATGAGATAAAGTGTAAGTCGCTCTGGATAAGGGCGTCTGGTACAGTGGGGAAAATAAGTATTTAGTCAGTCACCAATTGTGCAAGTTCTCCCACTTAAAAAGATGAGAGAGGCCGGTAATTGACATCATAGGTAGACCTCAACTATGAGAGACAAAATGTGAAAAAAAATTTGAGAAAATCATTTTGTCTGACTTTTAAAGAATTTATTTGCAAATAATGGTGGAAAATAAGTATTTGGTCAATAACAAAAGTTCATCTCAGTACTTTGTTGTATATCCTCTGTTGGCAATGACAGAGGTCAAACGTTTTCTGTAAGTCTTCACAAGGTTGGCACACACTGTTGCTGGTATGTTGGCCCATTCCTCCATGCAGATCTCCTCTATTAAAGCAGTGATGTTTTGGGGCTGTCGGCGGGCAACACGGACTTTTAACTCCCTCCAAAGGTTTTCGGTGGGGTTGAGATCGGGAGACTGGCTAGGCCACTCCAGGACCTAGAAATGTTTCTTACGAAGCCACTCCTTTGTTGCCCTGGCAGCGTGTTTGGGATCATTGTCATGCTGAAAGACCCAGCCACATTTCATCTTCATTGCCCTTGCTGATGGAAGGAGGTTTGCACCCAAAATCTCACAATACATGGCCCCATTCATTCTTTCATGTACACGGACCAGTCGTTCTGGTCCCTTTGCAGAGAAATAGCCCCAAAGCATGATGTTGCACCCCCATGCTTGACAGTTGGTATGGTGTTCTTTGGATGCAACTCAGCATTCACTGTCCTCCAAACACGACGAGTTGTGTTTTTACCAAATAGTTCTACTTTGCTTTCATCTGACCATATGACATTCTCCCAATACTCTTCTGGAACATCCAAATGCTCTCTAGCAAACTTCAGACGTGCCTGAATATGGACTGGCTTAAGCAGGGGGACACATCTGGCACTGCAAGATCTGAGTCCCTGGCGTCGTAGTGTGTTGCTGATGGTAGCCTTTGTAACTTTGGTCCCAGCTTTCTGCACGTCATTCACTAGATCCCCCCTTGTGGTTCTGGGATTTTTCCTCACCGTTCTTGTGATCATTTTGACCCCACAGGCTGAGATCTGGCATGGAGCCCCAGATCGAGGGAGATTAGTAGTGGTCTTGTAGGTCTTCCATTTTCTGATTATTGCTCCCACAGTAGATTTCTTCACATCAAGCTGCTTGCCTATTGCAGATTCAGTCTTCCCAGCCTGGAACTTGGACAATTGGTGACTGACTAAATACTTATTTTCCCCACTGTAAATGTAAAATGTTTTTAACATTACAAACAAGGTTTGCCTCTTCCAATGGTTTTTAGTCTGTTTTTGATGTGTGAATCTGATGTACATCCTGATCAAACAAAAAGAATTTAGAACGTTCCAGATTTTAAATTAAAATAAAAATTTAACCACCCACTACAACCCACGAAGCAACAGGGTTCATAGTGCTTTTATTTTGAAAAACGATACGCAAAATGAAGCAATGACGTGGCCGATGTTATCCGAGGCCTCGTTTGTTGCTGATCACGTGATTTTGCTCAATATGACACAAGCTCCGAAGCGGGGCTTCATCGGACACGCCCCCTTTTTACTCGGTACACGCCTCGAAGCCTCGCTTCAGATGTCCCATCACTAGAAACAATAGTAAGATACTATTGATTATTGACTATTAACTGAAATGACTTCCTGCATTTCTGCTCTCCACTCTATCATCCACTCTGTTATATTATCAGGTATACAGTGAGGAAAGCACATGTCTAAGTTCATGCATATTCAATAGCCCTTGTTTTCACAGTGGGGCAATGAATACCCGTAGGACATAAATCCACCATCAATTAGCAAAAACTTGGTGGATGGATGAGAAAGTGAGTTTACCTGGTAATTTATTGAGTCTGATGGAATTTAGGGTCATGGTTCCTTAGTCAGAAAAATGCTAGGTTTATGCTTTCCTAATCTTTGTACTTTATGGAACTTAGTGTGCCACCAGGTAAACCATTTTATGGCTTTGTTGCTTGACATTTTGGTTCCTGTATGTAGGCCATGCATGAGAGGAAGTTCACTCTGACCAGATCAGAGTTACAGATTAATACTTTTTTTTTCCTCCATTGACACAAAGACAAAGTGTTTGTGGATTTTCAATAATGTCATTATGTATTTTAACTTGTAGTGAGCTCATCATTAAATTGCATCTTCAGGGAGCTGCTACATCATTGTCAACATCATCTAAATAACAAAACTTTGGATATATAAGCATGGGTACCACACAAGAAAAGCAACTGACTATGTGAAAGTCAGCACTACAATGCCTCAGAAATGAACATCAGATGGTTGTGAACATGTTATGGAGATATATGCACAAGGAAAAAACATCACTCAGAGAATTCTTTTTTAAATTGATGCTTGTACATTTTGAATGATTGTAGTCAGATTTTGTATATAAATGGACTGAGAACGAGTGATGGAAAATTCATCCACAGAGTTCATCTTTGTACTTCATGGACTGAATGACACAATGACACACAAACAAATTTACTTTGCATTTGGACTTATTGTGTACATAATTACACTGTTTGTAAATTTGCTGCTAGTCATAACAATTGTTCTGGATAAGACACTTTGTGAACCTATGTATCTGTTCATATGCAGTTTGTTTGTAAATGGAATTTGTGGTGCTTCTGCTTTCTATCCAAAGATCCTTGCTGATCTTTTATCAGACTCATCGATCATCTCATATATAGCTTGTCAGATACAAACATATGTAATTTTCTTTTATACTTTGTGTGAAATAACGTGTCTAACAGTTATGGCATATGACAGGTATGTAGCTATTTGTAAGCCTTTGGAATATCTCACCATTATGACATATCAGAATGTTGGGAAACTGCTGGCTTTTAGTTGGCTCTTCTCCTTACTGCAGACAGCCATTATGACAGTGATGACAGCCAGTTTGCCTTTATGTGGTAATGATATTGATAAACTTTACTGTTCAGTCGTGGACATTATTATGCTATCTTGCACAGATGTGACTATGCTTGATGTGTATGGGAATATTCTAACACTTTCTCTTGTTGCTCAAATAACATTTATAATTACATCATATATTTACATCATCAGAACCTCTTTACAATCCAAGACAGGGAAGGTTAAATTCATGCAGACATGTCTTCCCCATTTAATCACCCTCACCAACTTTACTGTTGCAATGCTCTTTGATATTACACATTCTCGCTATATCAAAAGTCAATCACAGCAAGCTCTGCACAATATATTGGGTATGGAGTTTCTTGTTTTGCCTCCTCTTCTAAATCCCATAATATATGGAATGAAACTGACCCAGATGCGGCGCCAGTTTGTGAAACTGTATGTGAACAAATTTAAAGCACTGAGACAGGGCTGATATCTGTGCCAAAAAGCCCTCTGCCTTAATCTAGGCATAATTTTCTTAGCTTTAGAACAGAGAAAATTGTATTTATTTTCTTCCAAAGAAAATGTGGTCACTCTTGTGTGTTAAAACCAATCAATTGGAACAAAAAAAAAAAAAAAACTGTAGCCTAAGATGAAATCAGTTCTCGACAGCAGAACTGCATGATGTTATCATGAACGATTTATCGCATGTATTTTAAAAATGAATTACTCAGAAGTTGGCCTGAAGAATTCTTAATTGACCGTTTCTAAAACTGTTAGAATTGAAAAACTGAAATATCTGGCCGATATATATAATATGTTTAATAATGAACTTAGTTTTGGAAAAGTGTTTAAAATGTTTAACATATTATCTACACAGGGTTCGTACGGGTCCTGAAAAATCTGGAAAGTCATTAAAAATAAACATGCTAAAATCCAGTACTGAATAGTCCTTGAAAAGTAAAAAAAAAATGTAAAGTACTTAAAAGTAATTTATTTCATCATTTATGTATAATATATATTTATATATAATAATATAAAAGAAACTTAATAGCGGAGTCACATTTCTGATGACCAATCGTGGCCCATATTTCAAATGCTCGTGCAAGGTTTTGGGCTTGGTATCACAAACGTGCATCACGCTGTTAGCCAGCCTGAGTCTTTCAATTTCTAGCGTGAACTTAACATTTCTCACTGTCAAGATTCACTGAATGCCTCGTCAGCAGAGGTGGAAAGTGACTAATTACATTTACTCACATTACTGTAATTGAGTACTTTTTATGAGTAATTTGTAATTTTCTGAGTAGTTTTTGAAATATGTAATTTTTACTTTTACTTGAGTACATTTTGACCCAAGTAGTTTTACTTCACTACATTTGAATGCTCTCACATTACTGAGTAAAAAAATATTGATGGTGAAAAATTAAATGCGGGCAGAAATTTAAACTGAAGGCCAATTACATGCCCTTTCCATTGTCTCATAATCAGTTCGTAATCTGGTGCACTTTTTTTCCAAAAGGATGAGATTGTTCTATTTTTAAATCTTCTATCTATCAGGATCTGTGGGATCCTGTGGACATTTTATTGTGAAAAGTGGAATTCTGTGGGCACTGTATTTTGAATAGTTGGATTCTGTGAGCGTTTTAAATAGTGGAATCCTGTGCGCATTTTGGTTTATTTTGAGATGTGGGATCCTGTGGTCATTTTATATTTTATTTTGAGTTGTGGCAACCTGTGGGCATTTTATTGTGAATAGTGGGATCCGGTGGGCACTGTATTTTGAATAGTTGGATCCTGTGAGCGTTTTAAATAGTGGAATCCTGTGCGCATTTTGGTTTATTTTGAGATGTGGGATCCTGTGGTCATTTTATATTTTATTTTGAGTTGTGGCAACCTGTGGGCTTTAGAAAGAGCTTTAGAAATGTTGCCATGTGTAAAGGCATATCTTGGAAAAATCATTGAAAAGGAGTTCAAAGAGCCGAACACTGCATCATATGAAACGGTGAAAGCAATGACTAAAGACCCCTTGCTAACAGTCAAAATTTACTTTTTCCTTTCTGTAGCCAAACAAGTAGCTCCCTTTTTGACCATGTACCTGATGGATGCACCAATGATTTCGTTTTTGTGTGAGTATATGCATCATATGCTGAGGGGTCTAATGCAGCGCTTTATCAAGCCACAGGTCATGAAAGAATCTTTAACTTTGGCAAAGCTGATGAAGATTGATCTCTCTAAAAAGGAAAACCATCGTGATGTGAAGAGAATTGATGTTGGCTTTGTTGCAGAAAATATTTTGAAACAACTGTCACAAAATGGTAAAATTAGTGAACTGCGGGAACTGCAGTTTAAAACTGACTGTAGAAATGTCTTGAGTGCAATTGTAAGAAAGATGCTTGAAAAAGCTCCCATCAAGTACACACTTGTTCAGTGCATGTCTGCCTTGGACCCAAGACTCATTGCTTCTAATGGGGAAAAGTGTAAAGAGAACATGAAGAAGATCTTAAAGGTTCTATCTGATGCCAAGAAAGTGAATCCAGCTAAATGTGATGATATTCTACGGCAGTTTGACAAGTTCGCTGACACTGCAGCTAGTAACCCATCTGATTTCCGAGACTTTCAGTTAAGTGACAGAGTGGACATTCTCTTTCATCGGCAAATGGTGACTAGCTCCAAATACACAGATATATGGCCTGTATGCTGTGGGCTGTTGCTTCTGTCACATGGCCAAGCCAGCGTGCAACGTGCATTTTCTATCAACAAGGAACTTGAGGTTGAAAATCTAGATCAAGATCAAGATTAAGAACAGAAGGATTAACAAAGATTAACAAACACATATTAATTAAGTATTAATTAATTTGCAGTCATTATTTTTTGTCTGTATGTTTAAGGTTTTAGTGCATGCTGTATCTTATTCGACTTTATTTGTAGTACTATTTTATTCTAGCTGGTTTTATTTCACTCTGCATTTTAATTAAGGTTAATTTAATTCTACATATTGTTTTATTTCGCACTTTTTAACACGTTTTAAAAGGATACTTAATAAAACGTATTTTATCATCATCATCATCATCATGACGACAGCAAATGGAACTAATAATAAAGCAATAAAGATATAGTAAAGGGAAATTGGTTGTTAATATTTTGAGATAATTAACAGCTGTAACTATTTGCAGTAAATCACAGCTATATAAATAGACAAGATCGACTGATGCGCTGTCTGTCATAATGGCTTTTTTGGCATTACTCGAAGACCTAGCGAGCCGCCAAATAAGGCGACAACGTATTTTTCGAGATCATGAAGATTTTTTTGCAAATGATGATGACTGGTTAATGAGCCGATTTAGGTTTCCAAGAGCAATTCTCTTGACACTGTGTGCTGAGTTGGGTCTAGATTTGGAGAGACCAACACTACGAAATCGGGCAATACCTGTCCATTTACAGGTGTTAACAACCCTTGGATTCCTGGCAACTGGTTGCTTTCAGAGGGAATTAGCAGACAGGTCGGGGATATCTCAACCATCCTTAAGCTCCATGATGTCAGGCGTATTATCTGGCATAATAAAACTGACAGGTCGGTACATCAGGTTTCCTTACACTTTGAGTGAACAGGCTGACATTAAAGTGCAATTCGATTGACTATCTTTCCAGAGGTAAGTAACCTGCCATTCAAGGTGGATTCGACGAGGGGTTTTTCCAGCGGCACCAGGGGTATGTTAAAGGAAGTGACAAGGGAAGCGTCAATGAAGTTCCCCACCGTCCTGGAGTCAACCAAGGCTAGCAGGCGGTGTTCTGCAGACCCACTGCATGACATGACTACATGGGGAGTCAAGCTGACTGCAAGGCAGTAAATAGCAGGACCCGTCGGATCCAGCCCAACGGGTCTGCCCTTTTCCCTGTAACTCAGGGCAGTCTGCGATTTTATGTTCAACCCCACCACAATACAAACACTTCCCTTCACAGAGGCAGTTCTACCTCTCCTGCCTGGAAAGGTGTGTATACCCCAACTGCATTGGTTGCTCTTCCCTGTCCTCGGTTTCAGAGGACGCTAGCTGCAAAGAGTGTTCTCTCCAAAGGTGGTCGGCTTACTCTGTGGTCGCCGCTGCTTTTTTTGATCATGCAGTCTATTATCCATCTTAATTGTGAGCTCTATTAAACTTTCTAACTCCGTTAGGGGGATCCCTAAGGGAGAGCTCATCTTTGATCTCCTCACTCAAACCCTCAAGGGGTTAACCACCTTAATTGGAGTAATTTAACATGAAACATCCCACTATACCACCTGAAGGAGGGTGGTAAAAAGCTGAGAGAAGCACATGTGTCGGGCTGATTCTCCCAAACAGGGGTAGTCCATCTTAATGCCTTGCCCGAGAGAAGCGCAATGGCATAGGCAACTTTTGACCTCTCTGAAGGAAACCGTGAGGGTTGCTGCTCAAAAGATAAGTGAGCACTGCTGCAGGAACCCCCTACACTCATCGGGATCCCCACAGTAGCGTGCAGGAGAAGGTAAGACTGGCTCAGCGAGAACGACCATGGCCGGCTCAGGTGTAGCAGGTTGCACAGGAGGATTGGGGAGCACGCTTGGTGGGTTGGTCGCTTGGACAGTGGCAGAGATATTTTGCAGCTGTCCCAATATTTGATGTAGCGCTTGTTCGTGTCTCCCTATAGCCTGCCCTTGCATTGCCAGGGCGTTTGTCAATTCGCTACTTCCTTGTGGCATTGCTAAGTTCATGGTAGGCTGAGTTGTTTTGTAATGCGATCCTTCCAATGAAGAAAGAATCGCGGGGTTTTAATACTGGCAAAATCAAGTGAAATGCCAACAAAAAAAACATGGAACTGTGACCTCCATAACAAAACCACGGCAAAGGAGACAAAAGAAAATCACGCTGACCTACAGCAAAATGAGAAACAAAAAATACACAGGGAAAGCTCAACGTGTCAGTAAAACGGGAAACAAAAAATACACAGGATGAACTCAACATGAACTCAAACTGGCTCGCGAGAACCCCACCAACCCCCCCTCGAAAATAAGTCACACTATTGAATCTGTAATCTGGTATTCTGGTATGAATATTCAATAGCTTTTGTTTTCACAATGGGGCAAAGAATTCCCATAGGACATAAATCCACCACGAATTTGCAAAAACTTGGTAGATGGATGAGAAAGTGGGTTTACCTGGTAATTGTTTGAGTCTGATGGAATTTAGGGTCATGGTTCCTTATTCAGAAACAATGTTAGAGGGTTTATGCTTTCCTAATCTGTGGACTTTATGGAACTTACAGTGTGACATCAGGTAAACCGTTTTATGGCTTTGTTGCTTGACATCTTGGTTCCTGTGAGTGGGCCATGGATATGATAAGGTTCACTGTGACCAGATCAGAGTTTCAGATTAAAACTTTTTTTTATCGTTGACGCAAAGCCAAAGTGAATTTTCGATCAACATCATTATGTATTTTAACTCATGTGGTAAGCTCATCAGTAAATTGCATCTGTAGGGAGCTGCTACATCATTGTCAACATCATCTAAATAACAAAACTTTGGATATATAAGTATGGGTACCACACATGAAAAGCAAATGACTATGGGAAGATCAGCACTACGGTGCCCATTAAATGATCAATTGGTTGTGAACATTTTATGGAGATATATTGACACGAGGGAAAAATACATTCAGAGCATTCTTTTTTGAAACGTGTCTTTGAAGAATGATGCTTATACTTTTAAAAAGCTTGCAGTTTGGATTTCTATCTAAATGGACTGAGAGAGTGTGATGGAAAATTCATCCACAGAGTTCATATTTGTACTTCATGGACTGAATGATACAATGACAAACAAACAAATTTATTTTTCATTTGGTCTTCTTGTCTATGTTATGACACTGTTTTTAAATTTGACACTAGTCATAACAATTATTCTAGATAAAGCACTTTCTGAACCTATGTATTTGTTCATATGCAGTTTGTTTGTAAATGGAATTTGTGGTGCTTCTGCTTTCTATCCAAAGATCCTTGCTGATCTTTTATCAGACTCATCGATCATATCATATATAGCTTGTCAGACACAAACATATGTAATTTTCTTTTATTCTTTGTGTGAAATAATGTGTCTAACAGTCATGGCATATGACAGGTATGTAGCTATTTGTAAGCCTTTGGAATATCTCACCATTATGACATATAAGAAGGTTGGGAAACTGCTGGCTTTTAGTTGGCTCTTCTCCTTACTGCAGACATCCATCATGACAGTGATGACAGCCAGTTTGCCTTTATGTGGTAATGACATTGACAAACTTTACTGTTCAGTTGTGGGTATTGTTATACTATCTTGCACAGATATGACTATGACTGATGTGTATGGGACCATCCTAACAGTTTCTCTTGTTGCTCAAATAATATTTATTATTATGTCATATATTTACATCATCAGAACCTCTTTAAAATCCAAGACAGGGAGGGTTAAATTCATGCAGACATGTCTTCCCCATTTAATTGTGCTCACAAACTTCATTGTTGGCCTGTTCTTTGATATTACACATTCTCGCTATATCAAAAGTCAAACACAGCAAGCTTTACACAATATATTGGGTATGCAGTTTCTTGTTTTGCCTCCGCTCCTTAACCCCATCATATATGGAGTCAAACTGACACAGATGCGTCGGCAGTTTGTGAAAATGTGCATCAACAGACTTAATGCAGTGAGACAGAGATGATATCTGTGCCAAGTAGTCTTCTGCCTTCATCCATGTTTTATACATTTTAGAGGAGAGAGTTTTCTTGGAAAATCTTGTGATTTTCTTCCATAAAACAGAGGATCAACCCAAGGGGCGCAGATGGAAATTCTGAAGTGAGGAGGACCAAGCTGTACAATATATATATATATATAAATATATATATTTCGGATGGGGTCAATATAAATCTGGAGGGGACATGTCCCCACCGTCCCCACTGCCATCTGCGCCCCTGATCAACCCTGTGCATTCTGCCCACAGGGGTGGGATGTGTGACGGCTACTTTTTAAAATTAAATGTAGCTGTGGTCATTTTATACTATGAGTCATGCAGAATGAAATTGCAACAGCAGAAACAAATGCACAATGTCACCATTACACATGCCAAATTGGCATGTATGATACCTCTGGTTAACATGAATAACCTAACACATGGTTTTAAATCTAACATACTCAGAGGTTGGCCTGAGAAATGTTAAATAACTGTTTTGCTAGGAATTGAAAAGGTCTTCATAAAATGTCTGGCCTAAATTTCAGATCATAATGGCTTTGTTTGTTACCCTTAGTTATGGAAAACATGTTTTAAGGTTCTTTGGTCAGTGTTTAAAATGTCTAATATAGTATCTGCATGAAACACATTTAAAATGCTTAAATATTTGCAGATGTTTGTTGTTGGTTACACTGCTTTTAACACAAATTACTTCATGCCACATTTAACATGTTTGGTAATTTTCCTGCATCCTCTGAATATTTTAGTAGCATATTACCTTGATGTTCAAGGTGCTATTAAAGAGGAAAATCACCAGTATCTATCACTTTTATGTGGTTGCCTAAAAGGACAATAAATGCCAATGCTAATTTGTCACATGTGTATTTCCCACCGTGATTTTTTATTTGTATGAGGCAAATGAACATGTGAACAGAAAAGATCAGCATTTCTCATTTCAACTAATCATTAAATCGGTACATCAGCTCTTTGGATTGATTAAAAAGTAATGTTAAATTACTCAAATTAAGGTGGTTAAATAAGTATTTTTTACAGAGTTAACAATTTGCCTTTTAAAGATTTATGCTGGGCTTTTTGAGTGATAATAGACAGAAGGTAAAGGGTTTCTCTCATTGTTGGTCCGCTGTGATCTCATCAGGCAGCCTATGGCCCATCAAAATGAAGTGGTCAAAGAAGGAAAGGCTGAGACGGTGGACAGAAACACACCAGCAAGTATTAATATTGTCACGGAACAGCTCCGGACCCTTCCCTGTGGGCGTGTGTTTATGTCGTCTGCGTCTTGCCGTCTGCGTCGGTGGAACCTCGTGGGTGTGGTTGTGTCTGCGTGTGTTCATCCGTCCCACCTGTGGCTCGTCTCGTAATCACTTGGGGCTCATGTAGTCTGTCTATTTAATGTGCGTTCGCGCAGTGTCGTGTGCTTGTCGTTGTCTTTAGTCTGCACGTTATGTGTGTTTGTTAGTTTTGATGTGTTTCCGTGTTGCGTTGTCTTGCGCAACATATGAATAAAGCAGTGACATTGATGTCAAAGCCAAGGATTCATGTCTCGTCCTTCGTGCGGAGCCAGCGTTACAAATATAAGTAAAAAGTTACTTTGTCCTGGCCTCATGTACTTGGATTCCTAGATTTTTCACAATCATTCAGCATCTCAGTGCTTCTAATATTGAACTATGTGGTGTACTATGAAACAAAATGGGAAACATTGTGTAATTGTATATGGGTCAAGTGCTTTACCATTATCAAAAAAGAATCATGTCTTGCATTCAGTTGGAGTACCTCACCTTGAAGTGGGTGATAACAGAAATTCTGGGATCTTTGTATTTTGCACACATTTTCATTGTCTATAGTCCACTGACTTATGTTCCATCCTCCACAAAGTGCTCCTGTCTGCTAACATTGCAGTCTTCCATGTAACCTGTCTTGTGTGTTTTGCTCCGTTCCTGATCCTGTTCTTGTTTTGCTTCTCACTGTATGTGATTAGTTCCACCTGTTTCTTGCTCTTGTTATCCCTCATTAATACAGTGATCCTCACAATTCGGTCATGGTCATTTTTGTCAATTTTGGTCTCACTGTTTAATGTTTTTCACTGTGATTTGCTTCTGTGTTTCAGTACTTCCTTTTTTGTTTAGTTACATTGTCCTGTTTACCATTAATGTACTGAGCAGTGTTTTGCTCAGTATGTCTAGTATTCATATTGATCACTTACCAATTAATGGAAATTCTGATTTCTTGACTCTTGACCATTCATCACTTCTGGAATTATTATTATTATTATTATTATTAGTAGTAGTAGTAGTATATTAATAACAGAGTTGTATAGTAACGAAGTAGAACTACTTCACTACTGTACTTAAGTACTAAAATGCAGTATCTGTACTTTACTGAAGTATTATTTTTTTCTCCTACTTCCACTTTTACTTCACTACATATTTTCCATCAGTTTAATACTTTTACTCCGATACATTTTTTACGTGCTGTAGGCTATAGATACTCGTTACAATTATAAACATGTTAGCTGGCGCTGTCACCGGATCAAGCGATCAGGCTGTCTCATGAGAAAACTGCGCATGCTCCGGTCGCGTCTCGTTTACTCTGCTGCTGCCTTCACTGAACACTTGAGCTTCATAATCTAGGTTCACTTGACACGTCGTGACTGCCGCAAGGGTCCGCGCGGCAAAAATGGTGCAATCGCGGTGGCTCCGCCCATACGCGGGGTCGCGTGCACCTCTTGATTTTTGTGCGTGCGAAGTTACAAGGTGGAATTCATGCACTTGTACGGCACTTTGAAGGTTCATTTTCAGTATTTTCCAGCACCTTCAGCTTAATTTACATATTTATACAAATACACGTATACACGAAATTATTCCAAATAATTCGCTTTTTATCTCATTAAAAGAGATGGTACCGTGTTTGGTAACAGCAGAAGTGCTGCATAATAAGCTTATAGGTGTTTTAATGTACATATATTGGCACCTTCCACACCTTCAACATCGAGTGATTGTGGTGGTGACGATGAGGAGGGAGACCACCCTGGCCCTAGAGACATTGTTTGCGTTTGGAGTGAAAGTAAATTCCTATAGGATGAAGTGCCATCTCTGCCTCCCTAAAGAGGGTGAAATATTGGCCTTCAAACATTCACCTTCGAACTTGAAGAAACATCAATGTAAGTTACAAATATTACGCATATTACGCACAGAAGACACACCATAGCAGTAAGTAAGCGCTAGTTAGGTTAGATATCTTAGCTAACTAACCTAATTATGTTCATGACGTGCTGCAGTATTCATTTAACATTAGCTGGCAGTCATAAAGGCGCCGAGTTGTGTTTTTAGCAACAGTAAGCCGTGTCTCTTTTCATGCTGACTAATCATGTGCCCATTTTTATAGTGTAGTGTTTTATAGGGTAAGGGCATTTAGGGTAAACGCAGGGCAGTAGGCTCACCCTTAGAATCAGAATCAGACGGACCTCGTTTTCTCAGCTAAATTAAGGCGAATTTGTACTTCTGCGTCAAACCTACGACATATCGGGACATGTGTTATCTGGTTTTTGTGTATGAAGTGTTAAGCCCAGTTAAGTTGCTACTTGTTTGTACATACAGAACACTTGTATTTGTGGTCTTTGACATCTTTGATTTGTAAGTGATATATAAAAACAATTTATAATCAAACTTTGACGGCTTTCTTTAATTAATTCAAAACACAATAGGCCTACTTGTACTTTTTACTTTCAGTACTTGAGTAATAAATTTTAGAATAAACTACTTGCAATACTTAAGTACAAAAAATGCTGAATACTTCTGTACTTCTACTTAAGTAAAGTTTTTAAAGAACACTTCAACTTCTACTCAAGTCAATTTTTTTTTTAGAGTACTTTTACTCAAGTATGGGTCTCTAATACTTTATACAACACTGATTAATAAACATATTACATTTGTGGATAAGATGAGAAAATAGTGTGTTATATTTTTAGCAATATAACATTACTGGAAAAATGGGCCCAGATGACACCAATATGGTTGAAACACAGAAAGTGATGCTCAGCCTCTCCACTCATAGTAACATAGAGAGCAGACACATTTGCAAAAGAGAACTATTGTCTGAGTGAGCAGGGCTTATGGCTTTACAAAGAGCAGCTGCCTGAAGGCAGAGGGCACACGACCTATGCAGCATTTTGACTGAAGGTATATGATCACTACAGGTATACAGACATAGAACAAACCCACAATAAAATAAACAGACCACTTAAACAACAAATACTATGAACACACAGACAGAGGTACAAGAATTACTCACGGAGCCCAGGGAATAGCCTTACAGCACAATTACTTAGACAAGGGAACATAAGACTGAGAGAGCAACATAACAGAACAATCCATGCGTGACATGAATAAACAGAGTAACAAAAGGTTGGAACAATGAACATATGACTTAAAACAATAAGCATACGTCTTAAAACAAGAATGTAAACCAAGAAACATACAGAGCCTTAACTACCTTGCAACATAGCTAATTTCAAAATGGAGAGCAAACCAACACGTAGCAACCTTTAAACTTAGAAACAGAAAACAATGACCCGTGCTGAAAACCAGGAACTAAATACGGAACATAATGAATAACAAACACAGAACAGCTTTAACAAATGGGGCGTAGACAGACTAACAATGGAAATACCATGGAAACCAAAACAAAACGTGGAGCTAAAGGGAAACGACAGCAAGACTGACAAGGGGGCAGAGATAAATGTGACAATACCCCCACCCAAGCGTGTAAAACCGTGGCATCGAAACAAAACCCAAAGGAACCAGACCGGAGAGAAAAGCAGGACAGGTATCAAGAAACAGAAGCCAAGAAGTCACAGAAACACCAGGGAAGAGCACACAGGCCCAAGAACACAGGAAGATGCGATAATCAAAAGAAGAATTAACAGGATTGCAGACATATGAATGGAAACCAAATAAACCACATGACTACTGTAGGAACTGAGATAATGTCGGGAACTGAAACTCCAGACATAAATACAGACAACGGCATAAGCACAGGAAACGAACTGGAACTAAAAACCTGATCAGGGACTGAAGCAAGGAATATAGCACTGGAACACTTATGGCGCATTTCCACTAGGGCCTGCTTGGCGCGGTACGGTTCGATTCGTGACGGTTTGTGAGTGTTTCCATTAGTACCAGTTCCCAGTTAGCCGGCCCCTTCGGGTACTATTTTCGTACCGACTCACTCGAGGTTCTAACCGTTCCGAAGCAGTACAGTTCTGTGACGTGGAGGAACAGCATGACACTGATTGGCCAGGGAGTGTCGTCACAGGTTGCGTCAGGAGAGCGACTCCTCCGCTATGCTATGGACTCCTCAGCCATTTTTAAAACCCAAGGAGCGAAGTCTGTTCCCTGGTCAAACGCCGAGGTACAAACCTTTCTGTTAATAATCAGCGATCAAAAAATCCAGGGCGAACTGGACGGGGCCACTAGAAATGTAAAGGTTTTTAGCGAGGTTTGCGCGCTAATGGCCACTCATGGCTACCAGCGGTCCGTTCAGCAGTGCCGGTCGGTCCAAGCTAAAGAAGCTTAACGCGATTACCGGGCGGTGAAGGACCATAACAGACGCAGCGGAGCAAACCGCAAAGACTGGCAATGGTTCCAGCAAATGGATGCCATATACGGTCACCGGCCAGCCAGTAACAGAAGAGAAAATGTGCTGGACAGACACGGCAATGTCGGTGCTGGAGGCCACGGAGAATGGTGAGTGTATTGTGATTTCAGTTTTACTAGGCCCGTAAAAGATGTAATATGAACGTAATATGAACGCATCTATTATAAACGCAGGAATTTAGAGCTGTGTTTGTAGTTAATGTTACCACCACAGTCACTACTGTACAATAGCTAGCTCTTAGCCTTGCTAGTTGCTAGTTAGCTGTAGCCATAAACAAAGCATGCGCAGCGATGACGTGCTACAGTTTGTGCAGTTATGCTATATTGTTGTTGCTTTCACGGGAATACTTGTGTTTAATATTTGTTATTTTTTACGTTCAAGATTCCCCTTCCACTGACGAGGCGAGCGGAGTTGGCGGAAAGTGTTTCCTTCAACCGGGCTTTCCTCGGGGTGCTTGGCGAACTTGTGAACACCATGCGAGACAGACGCCAGTAAAAACACACAAAATGTTGCTTGTAGTACTATAAATATTTATTTCATATAAAGCAGGGGTGGCCAACCCGTCATAGACCAAGAGCCACTTTTCTTACTGTGTTACGGCAAAGAGCCACATCGTACATGGGCGAGTTTAATCTGTTGAGCGGATGGGGGGGGGGGGGGGGGGGGGGTTTGTGGCAAGCGCAAATTATTAGCTGTGAAGACAGTCAAATGCATGTTTTCCACTACGCCGGTTTTAAAAGTATTAGCGGCTCGCTAGGCTTGTAAACTAACCGCGCACCACGAAAATGTAGCAGTGTGTCGCCCCGTTTGTGCAGGTGAGCCCGCGGACCGGCTGGGGAGCCGCATGAAACCAGGCAAAGAGCCGCGGGTTGGCCACCCCTGATATAAAGCTATACGTTATTTTTAGGTAATTTGCTTTTTGCACTTTTTTAACTATAACTATATTATTTACATATGAAGAGTTTGGTTCCAAAACGCTATAAATCCATTTTGATCACTTTGAGTAAAAATGTGTTTTCTTTAGCAAGAAAGTGGTAAGCTGAAAACCACTGTTTTCTGTTTCAAACTTTCAAATACCATACTAAGGTTAAAAAAACACAAACAAATCAAATCAAGATTTTAATATTTAAAGATTTATTTTTAAAAAACAATTTGTTTTTTCGCAAAACACAATAAATCCATGCCATGTTTTTTTCAAAATGTCTTGTATATCCTTTGGCATCAATAGAATATTTTTTTGACTGAAAATGTGCAAAATACAATAACAAATAACTGTAAATTTTACATCTTAATATAATAGTTTGACCATTGGGCCTAAAAACACAAATTTCAAAACATTTCATTAACGAACAAGACATTGTCACGCTACAGCCCCGAACCCCTCCCTTCGAGCGTGTGTTAATGTTGTCCGTGTCTTTATATGTACGTCCGTTGGTGTGTGTGTGTGTGTGTTCACTTGTCTCGTTAAGACTAAAGTGTTTCACGCGGTACTTGTTAGGCTACGTGTATATAGTGTGTGTGTTTGTATCGTTTGGTGCTCGTCTTTAACGTGACATTCGTTGTGTGTGTTAAACCGTGTCAGCACGCCGTGAGCGTGTACTGTTTAGTGTATTCTACTGGTGTTATGATGCGCCGTGAGCGTTTACTGTTCAGTGTGATTGACAGCTGTTTCAAGACGCCGTGAGTGTGTCCAGCGTCAAGCTCAATAAACATAGCCTTTAACGCACCTCGTCTTTGCATCCTCGACTCCCTCGCACCCGTTACAGACATAAATAGTAAAATAGTATAACTATTAACATAAATAGTATAACTGCTATACGAACAGGCTCCTCTATACTATCAAAACCGTTCATTTTCGCGGATTTTGAGAGTGAAAAACGAGATTTTAACAAAGTAGGCTACAATAAATGCCGGGCGGCTCAACAGGTCGCGTTCTATGGTGTTTCCATATGTGGTGGTGCGCTGTGATTGGATGAGTGGAGATGTGGCGTTCTGCGGGAAATCAGGATTGGCGTTTGTTGCATTTTGGAAAGAAAGAGAGAAAACAGGGCAGTATTACACGGCGGATGTGTCGTTTTGATCAAAATTAAATATTGGCTTTTCAAGAGTGGTCACATACCATTCTGATTCTGGCTCTAACTCATTTTTTTTTTTTAATGGCGTTTATCGCGTTTTGGAACCAAACTCTTCATATGTTGTACTTTAAATATCTATATTTCATAATAAAGTTTGATTTCATTTGATTGTATGACTGATGCTTTTTATGCAGGGTGTGTTCAGCCTGTTTGAGTAATACCAAATTATTATCAATAATTAGAACAACCACATACAATAATAAAGATAAAGATAAATAAGATACTATAATGGTATGTGTTAAGGGACATCGACCGGTGTTGTGGTCGCATAGAAATGATGTCACGACACTACAACCCGCGCGCCAACAGCGACTCCACTCACATTGTGTTGGTCCACCATTGTAATGGAAACACAATGCGACCGTACCGTTCCGTTGCGAATCGATCCGTATCGAACCGTACCGCGCCAAGCAGGCCCTAGTGGAAATGCGCCAATAGAGCAGAATCCTTAGTCTTGGCAAACCCCATGTGTCTATGTACACCACTTCCTGATTCAGTCTTAGGAGTTGGCTGTGTAGTCTCAAGAGACCTCAGAAGGTCCCTTGGGACAGGCTGGGGAGCCTCAGGAGTAAGCCGGATATCATCAGCAGCCAGCTTCTGGTGGGCTTTCAAAGCAGGTCCCAGGCAGACCTCAAGGACTGGCCCGGGCCACAGGCGGGATTCAGGGACTGTCAAGGACCCCTATCGGGCTCTAGGGACTGGGACAGAAGTAGACCCTTCTTGGGTCTCAGGCACAGGAGTAGACCCTTCCACGTCGCAGGAACAGGAGGTGACCCCTTCCGTCCTGTAGGTACAGGCTGCTGGCGGGCCTCTGGGGCCGCCAGATAAGCGTCTGGGGTCGACTGTGCAACCTCCAGGGTCGTCTGGCTGGCTCATGGTGCAGCATTTGGAGTCAACTGTGCAGCCACTGGGACCGGCGGTGCAGTGTGACACTCATGAAGTCGTAGGCTGCATTCTGTTATCCTATAGTATTAATCCAACCATTCTATATAGACCACAGCACTTATGAGTTTGGAATGATAAACATTCCATTTGTGCTAAATTTTAATTCTCCATTGTTCATCAATTGATTACAATGTATTACATGAATAACAAAAAAAAACTGTTATTCATAGGGTTAAGCACTGGGATTTTGTAGAGATCCTTGATAATTATTCTACAAATAAAGTGATTGAACCTCCAGTGTTTCAGCATTCATCATTACATTGCGTCCTTAGGGAGCTGCCACACCACTACAAACATCTCCTTCCAGACCACAAAAAATTATATATAAGCAAGAGAACCAAGCATGAACAGCATCTGACTTGGGGACAGTCAGCACCACAATGTTCAATAAATAAACATCAGCTTGTTTTGTTAATGAGATATTCACACCAAGATAAAGACATTCAGAGGATTATTTTTTATTATTTGCTGTTGAAGAATAACAACTTGATTTGTATATAAATGGAAAATTCATCCACAGAGTTCATATTTGTACTACACGGACTGAATGACACAATGACAAACAAACATATTTATTTTGCATTTGGTCTTCTTGTCTATATTATGACACTGTTTTTAAATTTTACACTCGTTATGACAGTTATTCTGGATAAGACACTTTGTGAACCTATGTATCGGTTCATATGCAGTTTGTTTGTAAATGGAATTTGCGGTGCTTCAGCCTTCTATCCAAAGATCCTCGTGGATCTTTTATCAGACTCATCGATCATTTCATATATAGCCTGTCAGACACAAACGTATGTAATTTTCTTTTATTCTTTATGTGAAATCACATGTCTAACAGTCATGGCATATGACAGGTATTTAGCTATTTGTAAGCCTTTGGCATATCTTTCCATTATGACAGACCAAAAGGTTGGGAAACTGCTGGCTTTTAGTTGGCTCTTCCCCATTCTGCAGATAACCATCATGACAGTGATGATTGCCAGTTTGCCTTTATGTGGTAATGACATTGACAAACTTTACTGTTCAGTTGTGGGTATTGTTATGCTATCTTGCACAGATGTGACTATGACCGATGTGTATGGGACCATCCTAATAGTCTCTCTTATTGCTCAAATAATATTTATTATTATGTCATATATTTACATCATCAGAACCTCTTTACAATCCAAGACAGGGAGGGTTAAATTCATGCAGACATGTCTTCCCCATTTAATTGTGCTCACAAACTTCAGTGTTGCCCTGTCCTTTGATATTACACATTCTCGCTTTATCAAAAGTCAAACACAGCAAGCTTTACACAATATATTGGGTATGCAGTTTCTTGTTTTGCCTCCACTCCTAAACCCCATCATATATGGAGTCAAACTGACACAGATGCGTCGGCAGTTTGTGAAAATGTGCATCAACAGACTTAATGCAGTGAGACAGGGATGATATCTGTGCCAAGTAGTCTTCTGTTTTTATCCATGTTTTATACATTTTAGAGGAGAGAGTTTTCTTAGAAAATCTTTTGATTTTTTTTCCATAAAACAGAGGATCAACCCTGTGCATTCTGCCCACAGGGATGTGTGAGGGCTATTTTTTTATGTATTAAATGTAACTGTGGTCATTTTATACTATGCATGATATGACACCTCTGGTTAACATGAATAACGTGACATATGGTTTTAAATCTAACATACTCAGAAGTTGGCTTAAGAAATGTTAAATAACTTTTGCTAGGACTTGAGGCTTTAAAATTTAAAAGGTCTTCATAAAATGTCTGGCCTAAACTTCAGATCATAATGGCTTAGTTTGTTAGCCTTAGTTATGGAAAATGTGTTTTTAAGGTTCTTTCATCAGTGTTTAAAATGTCTAAAATAGTATATGCATGAAACACATTTAAATCTCTTAAAGATTTGAAGAAGTTTGTTGTTGGTTACACTGCTTTTTAACAGAAATGATTTCATGCCACATTTAATGTTTTGGTCATGTTTGATTTTATTGCATCCTCTCTGAATATTTTAGTAGCTTATTACCTTGATGTTCAAGGAAAATTAACAGTATCTATCACTTTTATGAGGTTGCCTAATAGGACAATAAAGACCAATGCTACTTCGTCACGTGCATTTCCCACCATGATTTTTTATTAGTATGAGGCAAATTAACATGTGAACAAAAAAGTTAGTGTTTTGAGATCTGCTGCATTCACATATTTACAAGGTCCTAAACTGACCTCGCTGGAGACACCAGCTGGTCTCCTAGTCTCAACATCAAAGTGGCCACGTCGGTTCTCAGACCATCATGAGATCACCAAGCATGGACGGGTCGTGCGAGGAGAAGCCAATATACAATTGTCAAATAATGTGTGATTTATGTCATGTTCATCCAATCATATGCTTTAATCATCTCATTTTCACCTCGTGAACATCTTGTGTGCTTATGAAATAGAGTATAAGAGATGAGAATTAGCTCTTACTGCCCTTACGCTGCAGTTGGAACAGGGGCGCAGCTATGCAAGAAAAGCCACGCATAAACCGTCTGTAATAGCATGCCAGCCCAGTGAAGCTTTTTAGCTCCCTCAGATTAGAGGGGGTCAGCCAATCCTTCACAACTTGCACCTTCTCCTCCATAGTCCTTATGCCCTCTCCTCCAATCCTGTGGCCCAGAATCTCCAGTTCTCTCTGCATCAGGAATCAGGAAATTCAGCCATTCAAAAGTAACTGGGGTGTTGCACAAACCAAAACAGAGCATGCAAAACTGCAATAGCCCTCTCCCGATGCAGAAAGCAGTCTTTGGCTTAGCGTCAGGGCTTAGGGGTACCTGCCAGTAGATCCTATGAGGAGAACCAAGACGAGCCAGACACCAAGTCCAGTGACTCATCAATGCAAGGCTGCGTGTACAAATCTTTTTTTGTGATGCTATTCAAAGGTCTGTAGTCCACAAAAAATCTCATTTTTGGGTTCTTCTTCTTGTTGACCATCACAACCCCTGAGGCCCAGGGGCTGTCAGAGGGCTCAATGATCCCCGTCCTTAGCATGTCATTGATCGTGCTGTCAGCAGCTGCCTGATGGGTGAGGGGAAGATGGCGAGGGCGCGTTTTGATGGGCCTTGCATCTCCCGTGCTAATTTCGTGCTGCACCAGGTGCGTCAGGCCCACTTCCCCCTCCCCCTTCCCGCTAATGCGAAAATGTCTTTAAACTCCCACCGTACTTCCCACAGCTCCTTTTGCTGCTGACAGTCTATCTACTCCTCTTCCCACAGATTGTAGGTCAAGGGCAGGGGGATGCACACTAGCTGGAGACTGGGGTGTGGAAGGCTGGGAGGTTGGGGATAAAATGGGGGCTAAACATCTGCTGCTCTCGTGGTAGCTGGGTGAAGGCATGAGGTCTGTGTGGGGTGTACCATTTCAACAGTGGGGCCTCCCGGAAAAGGTCAGTGTGTTCTTTCCCAGGTCTAAAACACAGCGGGTAGCCCGAAGAAAGTCTAGTCCTAATATGCATGGGTCTTGTACTGCTGCAACCCACATCTCAAAGTTCACTGACATTACCCCCACCCAAACAGTGACCACCCCTTTTCCAAGCATCGGGGCAAGCTCACCAGTCACTGTTCAAAGTTTTACTACAGTAGATTACAACCATGTTTCAACTGGGACCAGTTCAGGTCACATCAAAGTAGCAGTAGAGCTCGTGTTGACCAGCACCACACATGGGCTGATCAGAACATGGCAGAAATTTTCCGTATGCGTCCAGTCCACGACCCATGCAGACTCCACGATGTCAGCTTCCTCAGGGTGGATTTGAGATCCCCGACGCCTTGGTAGGGGTTTTAGTTATGAGATTTAACTAACCTACCTGCTTGCCTACAACCAAGGATGGAAATAGGTGTAAAAGAAGGATTGACGTGCACAAAACTTAAATATCTGACTCCAAATTATAGTTGGTAAGAATCTAAAAGTACTCACTTCTCAAATAAATCAGTACAGGTTATACAATATACCTAACCAACTTCATAAAGTACCTTGCTATAAATAACACATTATAAAGTTGGTTAGGTATATTGTATAACATAAACATGCACAGCAGATGGGATACTTTAGAGAGAATTGGTATTAGCATTGATTTACTTTTTAACTGATACTAATAATGAGCTCATCTGGCCCAGTATAGCTATAATAAAGGAAGACTGTGGCTACACAATTAACCAGATCTATTCAATAACCAACAAAATATAAAAAAATAACAACCATACTAGATTAAAATAACAAGAATAATACCTAATGGAAACAGAGATACCAACCGGTGCAGTCTGCCTCATGGAGAAGAACCCAGAATAGGAAGAAGAGCCCCGAAGAGGAAGAAGAGCCCAGAGGAAGAAAGAGGCCCCTGCACCCACAAACCTCTGCTTTGTGACGCGGAATCCTGAGGCCACCAAACCGAACCCCCTCCACCACTTGGAATTCTGTCCATAATATAGTTGGGCTCACCTCAACACGGTTTGGGTTCTGAAACCAGTCCTCTCTCGAGAGAGAGAGGCTGGACTTTATTCTTTTCTGGAGTTGCACAGCGTGAAAGGCAGAGGGTTGGAGTGGGTTTACTTATAGCTGCCTGTGTTTTGGGGTTTCCCCGGTAGACAAGAGGGTTGCTTACCTGCACCTTTGGGTTGGGTGTCCATAAGTACACATGACACCAGGACACCTTATGTCGCAGTTCGATATGATCAATTTTGAAATTGCGACCATATGTCTGGGACACTTGGGTAAAGAGAGGAGCTGAGCTGTCAACCAATCACCACCTAGTGGTGAGTTGGATCAGATGGCGGAGCAAGGATGCTGGACAGACCTGGCAGACCCAAATGTATCGTGAGGGTTTGCTGGGAACGTCTGGCAGAGGAACCTGTCAGAAATGTCTTTGACTCCCACATCCAGCAGAGCTTTATTGACATCCCAAGGGAGGCCAGAGACATTGAGTCAGAGTGGGCTTTGTTCCATGCCTCCATTGTCAGTCCAGAGCTGTGGCCAAGGTCGTCGGTGCCTGTCATGGCGGCAATCCTCGAACCAAGTGGTGGACTACTCGGGTAAGGGAGACCGTCAAGCTGAAGAAAGAGTCTTACCGTGCCTTAAGGGACTTATGGGACTCTGGAGGTAGCAGATGGGTACAGGTGGGCCAAGCAGAACGCACCTACAGTTTTTTTTTTAATGTTAAATGTTTTTCACAGAAACATACTGTCACCCAGAGAATTGTTGGTAAGGACGTTTGTACTGCCACTCACTCACATTTTCTTCTGAATGTTCAGTTTTTATCTTAATGTTGCTCTTAATTTAATATTTATTTTGCACTCAGTTGTAAGTTAGTTCATACTTATATTTTGTATTATGTTACAGTGATCCTGTGCCACTTCGCGCTTCAGCTTTTGCGAATTCACTCTTTCACAGGTTTTTATAGATATTAATGGGGAAAAATAATTTGTGGGTCTTCACTTTTTTGCCGGTTGTCTGCGGAATTTGATTGGCGGAAAAAATATATATTTTATGATTTTTTACATGACAAAATCCCAAAATGTATAAAAATATATTATAAGTATTAATTCTAACAATTAACAAGGAATGTTATAAATAATAATATAGTACGAATTACAGTAAATAGTGCATATTTACTCTCGGAAACGAGAACCAGTATCGCTTGCCTCGGATGCTTGTAATGCAGCATGCGCTGCGGAGTGAGGAGGCAGACAGAAACGCTGAGGAGAGTGAGATTTAATAAAGGGAATTCCAAAATCAGGGTCGAATAGAAAGGCAGAGGTCAGATCAGAGAGGGAGTCCGAACACGAAACACTGAGAGGCATGATGGAACGAATACTTGAAAATCAAACAGGTAGACGTAGAACAAATGAAACAATCAGGAAACCGAAAACACAAGGCGACTGGGCAGCGAAATGAGAAGTACTCACAGAAACCGGATCACACAGGAATAAGTACTTGAACAAACTTGAATGCATACAGGAACACAAAACCACCGATACAGACATGGGAGACACAGGGACTAATATACAAGGACTATAATGAGACACAGCTGATAACGATCTTGACATGGGCGTGGCAGACAGACAGAAATCAGGGCAACAGACAAGCAAGGCAGGGCTAACGGGCAAGGAACAACAGAGACACGAGGAACAGAGACACTGGAGTGACAGCGAGGAGAGGGGGGCGTAGCCCTACGTGACAACGCTACTCGCCTACATGAGATTGTATACAACATGACTGCTCGCTGGACAAGCACACATGCACAGAACAGTGTGGGAATGATCACTGTGTGTGCAGTCGATTGCTCCGATTACATTAGGGAAACCAGCTATCGCTGCAATTTGCGCTTTAATGTCATACGGGCAGTCATGGCCTGGTGGTTAGGGAACTGGTCTTGTGACCGGAGGGTCGTGGGTTTGATCCCCAGACCTGAGGCCATGACTGAGGTGCTCCTGAGCAAGGCCCTTAACCCTCAATTGCTCACTTGTATAAAAAATGAGATAAAAATGTAAGTCGTTCTGGATAAGGGCGTCTGCCAAATGCCATAAATGTAAAATGTAATGTAAATGTCTAATGTTCGATTGATTGATTGTCAACCGCTTCATATAGGAACTTTATATACCTAGCTGACATGCAGATGATCCCATCCAAAACAGCTGGCATGGCACAGCTCAAAGATGACTGGGATATTGTCGTGTTTTTATGGTCTCTATGTATATGGAGTTTACTTGCATGGGTGTAGAAGCAAGCTGCGACAAAGACTTGAATGCAGTTAGCCGAGTCGTTTACTGAGAATCTTCGGCAGTACAGGGCAAGGAAATAACCAACACTCACCACAGTTTCAAAATCAATGTGACGTTGTTACAGTCTCTGTGTGGTTACGGTCTGGCTACACGTGTTGAGGCACTCTCGCTCGGGCACAGAACGCTATTATTTTCGTCCATGCGGTGAGCTACGAGCTGCCTTCTTCATAAACCAAACTCAGACTACTGTTCTCACTACTGCGGCTGTGCATGACTTGCAAAACAACCGAATTTAAAGTAAGTTTTGCTAATTGACGAAAACACATTAGAAACATGCATATGCCTCAAGTGAAAGTGTCGTGGGTGTACGCACTTTCTCATGTTCCAATCCCATTTCATACATCTGACCGTTTACGTGAAACATGGCGTATGCAATGTTTTTGTGTGTATGCACCGTTCGTACATGAGGCCCCAGGTCCAGAATGTTGCCTGCTCTTTGAGTCTGAGGGAACAGGCTAGAAACACAGGAGTATGTACATGATGAACAGAAAACCCCTGCAAGCATTTGTACTGCAATGAGGGTTTTTGTTTTTAAAATGTTTAAAAAATTTTTGTTTCCAAAATGCAAGCATGAATCAATTAGTTATAAGATAATGAACAACATTTACATAAGGATTATAACAAGACATGAAAAATAGACATGAAAATGTATTAATACTACAGGTAGGTCAAGTGTAACCTAAACAACCTAACATCATAGGTTCCAGAACCTATTTAGTTTGATAATAGCTTTATAGCCAACCTATAGTTTATACCTACAGTCCAGTCCTCAGCATCAATTTGTATAGCTCGACTGTCACGGTCACAGCTCCGGACCCTTCCCTGTGGGTGTGCCGCTACGTTGTCTGCGTGTCGTTATGTCCATGTACGTACTTCTGTGGGTGTGGGTTGTTTGTGAGCGTGTTCGTAGTCTCACCTGTGCCTTGTCTCAAGATCACGTGGGTATGTGTTAATCACCTATTTAATGTGCGTTCGCGCAAGGTCTTGTGCTTGTCTTTGTCTAAAGTTTTGTGTCAGCGTGAGTGTGGTTGTGTTATGCTCGCGCTCCGCCCGGAGCTTACACGTCTGAGTCTAAATAAACGTTTGTATGTTCACTGTAAATGTCGTGGTGCCTGCCTCCTCCACCACACGTTACATCGACAAATCGTACATATATAAAAAAATTTTAAATGTAAATTTGCCATATTTGTCAATTGTGATTTTTTTTTTTCACCACAATCGAAATTTGTCCTCCACATTTTACCCATCTGTGCAGTTAGAACACACACTCACACACACTAGTGATTACTAGGGGCCTGTGGTGCACACATGCCCAGAGTAGTGGGCAGCCCTAGCCCGGCACCCGGGGAGCAGTTTGGGTTAGGTGCCTTGCTCAAGGGCACCTCAGTCATGGCCTCAGGCCTGGGAATCGAACCCACAACCCTCCGGTCACAAGACCAGTTCCCTACCGCCAGACCATGACTGCCCCTATATATCCATCTTCTCAAAGTATGCACATCCAAAATTGCATGCAAATCGAAGCAAGCTATATCTTCACTAAAAGAAGCCACCAAAACAGACACCAGAAAAAATATGACAAAAGGAGAGAAAACACTCTCCTGACTAGATAATCCCATCCTGGATCCTGGAGTTCCCTCAATGTTACAACTCAGCAACATCTAGGAAGACTGGAGGATGGAGCCCATCTAACATAAGCCAGGCCTCAAAAGACTTAAGAGTCACACAGAAACCAGGAGTAAGATACAGATACACACAACAGGCTTTCCAACATTTTATTCTTGTTGGAGAATATGGGGCAGCTGGACTTTGGGTCATGCTAATGTAAGGAAAAACATCAAGATCGAAAAAAATACTTTCATCACCACCAAATACCCCTCTCAAAGAAGCTCTCAAAGAAGTATAGGGGGTGGCTTGCCTCTTAACAGATGTCCACATCTGGCATATGGCAGGGAGTCTGGTGTAACTGTAAGTGTGCTTGGTCAGTACTCTGGAGTGGCTTATAAATATGAATAAAATATTAATGTATTATATTATAAATATGAACAATAAACCCTGACACCAAAATGTTTTGTTGATAAGTCTAAAATAATTAAAAAACAGCAAACATAATTACAACAGGCAAATTGTCCAAATGCCATGTAAATATCTCTACATCTTATTCATGTGTTGCAGGGGACCAGCAATGCATATTTAAATTGTAAATTGAATCTTTAGAGAGTTCCCACAAAATCAACACCACCTACTGGACCACAAAAAATGTATATATAAGCAAGGGAGATGAGCATTAAAAGTAACTGAGTAATGGGAAGGTTAGCCCCACAATGTACAATAAATGAAATCAACTGGAATAAACATGTATTTAGAATATTCAGATTTTTGATGTATTTTGCTAATTATATTTTGCAAAAGCTTCTGTCTGGTTTTGTATCTAAATGTACTGAGAACGGGTGATGAAAAATTCCACTGAAGAGTTCATATTCGTGCTCCATGGATTGAATGACACATCAACAAATATTACTATTTACTTTGCATTTGGTCTTCTTGTCTATATTATGACATTGTGTGTAAATTTGATGTTAATCATATTAGTTATTCTGGATAAGACACTTCATGAACCTATGTATGTGTTCATATGTAGTTTGCTTGTAAATGGAATATGTGGTGCTTCTGCTGTCTATCCAAAGATCCTTGCTGATCTTTTATCAGACTCCCATGTTGTATCATATACACCTTGCCTGATACAAACATGTGTCATTTTCTGTTATTCTTTGTGTGAAATCACATGTCTAACTGTCATGGCATATGACAGGTATGTAGCTATTTGTAAGCCTTTGGAATATCTCACCATTATGACACACCAGAAGGTTATGAAACTGCTGGCTTTTAGTTGGCTCTTCTCCTTACTGCAAACAGCCATTGTGGCAGTGCTGACAGTCAGTGAGCCTTTATGTGGTAATGACATCGATATGCTTTACTGCTCTAACTGGGAGGTTGTTAAATTATCTTGCAAAGATGTGACTATGATGGATGTGTATGGGAACATCCTAATAATTTCTCATTTTGCCCAAATGACATTTATTATTATTTCATATATTTACATCATCAGAACATCTTTACGGTCTACGACAGGAAGGGTTAAATTCATGCAGACGTGTCTTCCCCATTTAATCACCCTCACAAACTTCAATGTTTCCCTACTCTTTGATGTCGTATATTCTCGCTATATCAAAAGTCAAACACAGCAAGCACTACGCAGTATATTGGGTATGGAGTTTCTTATTGTGCCACCTCTCCTAAACCCGATCATATATGGAATGAAACTGACCCAGATGCGACAGGAGTTTGTGAAAATGTACATCAACAAATTTAAAACAGTGAGAATGGACTGATATTGGTGTCAAGAAGGAGATCATTTTCTTGGAAAATTTCCTTGATTCACAAGGGTGAGCAGCTGGAGGATATTATTATTAAATTTTTTAATGATATGTAACTGTGGACCAAACATAGTCTTCTAATTATGTCATAGATCATACCTCAAAATGTCACAGTCACATTTCCTATGGTCCTGGTGTCTTCAAAAAGCAGCAAAATGAAGTTTTGCAACAGCAGAAACAGATGCACACTGGCAAATTCCTCCATCCTGAACTGACATGCATGACATCTCTGGCTATCATTAATGACTTAACATTTGAGAACTGAAACCTTGGAATTAAATAGGTTTGTATAAAATGTCTGGCCTAACAATTGAGATCATAATGGCTTGGTTTGTTAGTATTCGTTTTGGAAAACATGTTTTTATTGTTCTTTGTTCAGTGTATAAAATGTCTACAGTATCTGCATAAAATAAATGTAAAGGTCTTAAAGCTTCATAAAGCTTCAATTGTTGGTTACACAGATGATGATGATTTTTATGTAACACATGTTTGATTTTCCTGCATCCTATCTGTCTTATTAGTTTATTTTAATAGTTTATTGTCTTGATGTCAAAGGTGCCACCATGATTTTTATTAGCATGAAGCAAATGAAGATGTGAACAGAAAGGTTACTGTTTTGACATGTGTTGCATTCAAGAGTTTAAAAGGTTTAAAAGAGCACACCACCGCTTTTTAATGTATTATATTTCCTTTCATATTAAATTACCACAATTTAGGCTTAGTTCAACTCCTCAGCATCCATCTCCTCTTCCTCCTCTGAGGAGCAATAGCTTAACATGCTGGCTTTCTCCCTCGGAGGAGAAAAGAGAAAAACTTCTCTGTGTCGTAGCCCCAGCCTTTTTGATAGGGATTTTCCTCGCCATCACCCAGAAAACACTCCAAAGAAGGATGGCTGTAAGCCCCTTCCGGACCCCTTATTGTTTCTATGGGGCACTCCGATGGTGGTGGGCTGACACTTTCTCCCTCATAGTACTTTGTAGCCTCTGAGTATTCTGGATGGAGGGGGGCTGGCTTCCTTCTCATAACACTCAGTGGCCTCCGAGTATACCAATGGAGGAGGGCTGGCTCCTTGATTCACATAGTCCACGGTCTCCACGGAGCACACAAAGGGGGCGGACTCTGCACTTCCTCTTCCAAAAGTGCAAATGACAACAGGACGCCTTACGTCACTGGTCAATTTTGTATCGTTGGACTTGTATTGAACAGACAGAAACTCCCGTGGGGACTTGTCTTGAACACTCAGGTAAAGAGAGGAGCTGAGTTGTCAATTGAACACCACCTAGTGGTGAGTAGTATCAGATGGCAGGTGAGGAATGCCAGATGGATCTAGCTGACCCAGACATATATTGAGGGATTTAGAACTAAGGTTTTAAGGTTTAGGGTAAAAAGACCATTTGGTGCAATGGTTTGCTGTTTCCAATGCAATGCAATGTCTAAATGCTGCACATTGTAAAAAAAAAATCCCAGTTAAAACCCCAGTTTTAAAATGGTTAAGGAGATTACTGGATGTTGTGAGTGTATGTGTGTGTGGATGTCCGTGTGTGTATGTGTGTCCTAGTGCATGTGTGTGTATGTTCATGTAAATGTTGGGTTCAGACTGGGAAGGAAAACTGGTTAGGTTTCAGGTCATAAAGAATGGTTAGAAAATGGTTAGAATTAAGGTCAAGGGGGAATAATAGTTAGGTTTAGTGACAGTGAAAGGATTAACGTTAGGTTTGGGGATACAGAAGGAAGGTAGTTAGGTTTTAGGGCCAGTGAAATAAGATATATAGATTAGGGAAGAGAAATAGATTAGGCTTGAGCTATGAGTTTGTGACCAGATAGGTAAAAGGGCTAGAATTAGGACTCCCACCTGGGAACCTATCGTTTCAAAGATATCTGTTTCACCTATTGGCTGGTGTCCAGAAATTAAAATTTTCTCTAGACCTGTAGACCGGCTGTAGTTGTTAATTATCGGTGCTGTGTTCGATTTGGAGCAATATACGCTCTTTCCCACCTTAGAACAGTTTGATAGGTGTCAAATCCAAGTAAAAAATCGTGAGTGCGGAAAATCACTTCACGTGAGGAAAACTGCTTATTCGCGTGAGCAAAAATGCTCTCGCGCGCAGAGAGCTTCTTCGCGTTAGCAAAGCTACTCTCACTCGCAAGGAGAGAGTTGCTTGCACAAGAAAAATTTGTCACACCCTTTCTGCTTGCGCTTAAGCTCCTGCTCGCACAACAGATCATTTGATTTTTGACAGGGACCCAGACAGGATTGGCTGCAGCTGTTTTCTGGATGTGAATTGTGATTGGCTGTCAGTAGGGTGTGTTTCAAGTTTATTTTTTCACAATATCAACGCATTTAGTCCCGTTGGCTTTCTATCATCTAGACCAGTCATACTCATCTCACGGCCCGCGGGCCAAATCCGGCCCGTGATTGGGTGGTGACTGGCCCGCGGCCACTTCTTGTAATTGCTCAAAATTCAAATAATTTACACATTTTAATTTTTATGGTGTAACAAATGCTGAATAATTCCCCCTTGTGTTCACAAAGGGAACTGTCTGTAAGACGAGTCCTCTGAATCATTAGTTTGTACACGGCCCTTTAGGTCCTAGCGATTTGGGCCTTTAAGGTAGTGAATAGTTTGCGCTGGTCAATAATCACTGCTGATCTGCGCGGAAAAGACGTATCCTTAAATGAATATCTTGGCAAAAAAATTAGTGAGGTTAGTAAGCGGAGAAAAGTTGACGTCGAAAACAGACAGTTTAATAACAAATGGACAGATGGGTTTGCATTCATTTTGCCACCTCATGCCAATGCAAAACCGTTGTGTTTAATTTGCCAAAAGACAGTTGCTGTATGCAAAGTTGCTAACATTAAGCGCCATTACGAGTCAAAACATGCTAGCTTCAGTGCAACTTTTCCGGTTGGTAGCATTGCACGAAAAGACAAAATTGAGGCCTTAAAGTTGTCTTATTCTACCACATCAACCATCTTGACGACTTCCTCTACTGCTGCTGAAAAAGCCACCGCTGCTTCGCTGCGTGTAACCTGGGAGCTGGCTAAAAAGGGCAAGCCATTTGTGGATGCTGAGCTTGTGAAAGTGTGCACATTGGGAATCGTGGAGGAGTTGTTTGCCGGTGACAAACACAAAGATGACATCGTTAACCGTGTGAAGCAGGTTCAGCTTTCGGATTCAACGGCGGCACGGAGACTAGAAACTTTGTATGAGGACAGTTTTTCTGCTTTACTTGCTGAACTGAAGTGTGTGGATTACATGTCAGTAGCTGCGGACGAGTCTACAGATGCAACAGACACTGCACAGCTGTCCGTGTTTGTGATATATTTTAACGGGGAGCTTTTCAAAGAGGAGCTGCTGTGCCTTTTGCCCCTCAAGAGCAATACAACAGGTGAGGCCATGTACAATTCTATGAAAAGTTTCTTTGATAAGAATTCTCTGGAGCTGGATAAAATCAACCTCCTTGTAACTGACGGTGAGCCATCTATGATAGGACGAAAGAGGGGCTTAGCATCACGTCTCATGTCAGACCACCCCGCAGTTAACTCACTACACTGCATTATTCACCAGACGGTGTTGTGTGCCAAACTGTCCGGTGAAATGAAAGGAGTGATGGACACAGTGATCAAAATTGTAAATCACATTCGCTCGACTTCAAGTTTACAGCACCGGCTTTTCAAAATGCTACTACAGGAGCAAGAAGCTCAATATTCAGACCTACTACAGCACAACGATGTCAGATGGCTGAGCAGGGGGCGAGTCCTACAGCGCTTCTTTGCACTGCGCAAAGAAATCACAGAATTTCTTTCCATTCAAAAAACAAAGAAAGCAGATGAGTTCTCTCAGTTTATGCAAGATCAGGAATCTGTGGCTCTGGTTGCATTTCTGTGTGATATCACTAATCACTTGAACAATCTTAACCTGCAGCTCCAAGGTGGGGATTCGAATGTGGGAGAGCTCTTTGAAAAAGTGAGCGCTTTTCAGACAACCTTGGGCGTATTCGTGGCGGACATAGAGGGGAAAAAACTTCACTTCCCTACCCTGCATGATGTTCCTACAAATGGGATTGTGTTGTCACGAATGGTAGCACTGTTAAAAAATCTGTCAGAGAACTTCAGATCGCGGTTTCACAACTTCAAAATCCCACAGCAACTGCTACTGTTTGTGCGCAACCCGTTCGCCGTTGCTATCACCGGGAGCTGCCCAGCAGAGGCAAAAAACGCTGTGCCTGCTATCGATGAGGGTGCTTTCCAGCTGGAACTGGTCCAGATGCAGGCTAATGATGTCCTAAAAGCCAAGTTCAGAGAGGAGAGACTGTGTGAATTTTGGGCACACTCTGTTCATCAGTATCCGAACTCTAAAAGACTCGCTATACACATTTTGACAATGTTCGGATCCACCTACATATGCGAGTCGGGGTTTTCAGTGATGAATCTAATTAAGGACAAAAAGCGCAATAGACTCACCGACTCACATCTCAACCAGTGCTTGCATATTGCCTTGACATCTCAGAAACCAAACTTCAGTAAGCTCTCAAAGGAAATGAGATGTGTTACCTCACATTCAGCATGTAGTCAATAACTAATAGTATGTGATGCATGAAGTGCTTAAAACATAAACATCTAATCACATACCTGTGCTCTCTGTTCCAAACTTTCCAATAACTGAATTATAGTAAAGCAGCTTTTTTTTACATTGTGTTTCTGAACTATTTGGTGGCTCACGCTGTGCAGTTATGTGTTTAATATATTTTATAAACAGCTTTCACACCAAAAAATCTGAAATATGTTCATTCTATGTCTTTGTTTGTTAATAATCATTTTCATTTTTGAATTTGTCCAACATTTGCTTGCATAATAGGAAAGGTTCCAGCTATGCTGTTCAAAATATATCTTGCTGAATTGCAGTGGAGCTAATAAAATGCATCAAAATACGAGCACAAGCTATGAGTCTTTTTTTTAAAAGTTTGCTCATTTTATATGAATGTAATTTAATGACTGGCCCTCGGCCGCTTCTCATTTTCCAAATGTGGCCCTCGGCTAGATCAAGTTGAGTATCCCTGATCTAGACTATCTTATATGAGGAGCTCGTACAACAGCAAATTCTGCCGGACAGGGATGAGACTCCGGGTGTTGCCTTTCCAGCTGGGCCAGCAGTCGAGGCTGTAGTGGAGACAGCCAAAGCCATTTTACTACGACACCCAGAGTGGATTCCTTTCCCCGCTGAATGTGAGAGACTGGCCCATCCAAATTTCTTTGATTGTATGTAAAGATAAACATTGGTTCTTCACCCATCAACAGGCTCTAAAGAATCCACATTCACAATGGTTTTCATCTCCCAAAGCTTAGAATTCTGACCTTATCTGATCTCCTGAGCTTGGGAGAAAGGCCATCTAAGAGTTCTGGTCAGAATCAACCTTCCTTTGAAGGACCTACACTCATAAAACTCTAAATTCCAGCCTTATCTGATTGCCCAAGATTTAAACCCAATTCACAACACCTTGGAAGTCCTGTGTTAAAATCCAAAAATGAAGATGCAAATATTTCAGAGATCTTTGTAACTCCAAATCCGAGCTGTACATGGGATTGGGACCTAGCCTACTAGAACCAGCTCGGCGAACTCAGTCTAGAGACACCAAACGACAACATTTCAACCAATGAAAGGGGAATTATTCTTGAAACCAGTATTCAGTTTACCAGCCCTTAAGCACAAAGGACCACAGGAACAAAAGACCATGTGCCTCTGAATTTGAACACTGTGATATGTGATTGATATAAAGACACAACTTATGGTCTTTCATGTACATCAGTATTAAGTGATCCTATGAATGAATGAATGTTCAATTTATATAGCGCCTTTCAGAATACCCAAGGCGCTTTAAAATTTAACACAGGTACAAGTCACAGAAAACCAATCACACACACACTGGCAAGAAGCGGCAGCCAATTGCGCACAGCATACTCTCTACCGGGATCCACAGCCCCCTGGGGGACTGAATAGGGTGCAGGAAGGGGAGAGAGGACAGACCCTAGTGGCAGAGCACCATCCACCACTGGGCACACAAGCACACACACACTCAGACACTACTTTTTATTGAACAGAGAGACACAGACACACACTCAGGGAGAATTTGTCTGGGACTGCCAATTTACCTAACCTCCATGTTTTTGGACTATGATAGGAACAGTTATTCCTATCAGAATAACTGTTATTGTATAAACACCCCAAATTGATGCATATCCATGTATTACTTTGTGTTTCAGTAGATATACCTGTTCTTGTAGTCTTAAACTGTATAATGAATGGAGGCATACATATATATATATTACTGTGTGCTCTGCTGTTTAGACATGCGTTCTCATTAATTCTGTTAGAGTCATAGAGACCTGCGTACTCACATATTCCTGTGCTGCAATACTTTAGACATATCAATACACTTGTATTCTGGTGTAATATTAATTTAGATTTATATATAACTAAGTATCCACTTGTAATGTGTTATATTAGGCATATGCATATTTATGTATTAGTTTACATTTGATGAGTAACATACAATCATTCTCATGTGTGCTTATGTGACCTCACATTCATGCCTGTCTGTGCATTATGTGTCATTTATTGTCCAAAAGTGGAAATTAAGAATGGTTCAATGTGTAGACTAATAGAACCAAATTAATACTTAGTTAGGCAGAGTATGTAAGTCAATTTATTTAGGAATAAGGAATTCCCTTTGTCTTCAAATTGTGCCAATCTGCCTTAAGTCATTAACTGGACCTGGAAAGACGGGCACCTCTCTCTCTCTCTCTCTCTCTCTCTCTCTCTCTCTCTCTCTCTCCCCTGTCCGGGCAGAGTTAATGAATATTCACTAATCCAGGCCCAATGGTCAATGACATGATAAGAAAGAAAGTGCCTTACAATGATGCCCCTAAAAGTTGGTTAAAACCCTTGCTCAAGGAGAGACAATTAGCTTGGCAGCCTGGCAGACTTGGAAGGACTTGGAGAATTTCGCCAGACTCGCCGAGGCTCAAAGACTCGAACTAGTTGGAAACAGGCCAAACCATCACGACCAACAGTTTGCCGAACACCGCAGAGTCCACTAGAGCGATGCCAAAAGACCGCAACTAAAGCTCTAACGGAGTCCAACAGAAGATTCTTCTATATTATATTTTAATTTCTTTATTTTACGTGTCGTTTCTTAGTTATCTCCTCCCGTCAACTGCACAAGTTTTGTCTGTGCCCTCCAGCTGCGACTGTGACGTCACCGCTAAGTCTTCGCGATTTGAGCAGTCTCACGAGACCGGCTCTGCCGACCTTAGCTATTGCAGAAGGAAACAAACCGTGAACGCACACCGGTTGGTCCACTTCACAACACACCTCTTCTTCGAAGTAAGGCACAGAGTTTATATGCTGCTTTGGGGTTGCCAACTTGTGACTCAAAACTTCTATCTCTCCCAGAATCCGATTGAACAATTAGTTAACATTAGCCTGCCCAAACTTTCTCTTTCTCCTTTTCTATTTTCTTTCTAAAGACCTCGTGCCCATCCCTGGGTCCTAAATTAGTTAGAAAACATCTTAGTGTAGCCATATAATCCATTTAAATCCCATGACCGTCGATAATTGCTCATTATTTGATGTTGATGTTTAATTTTCTATTCTTTGTTGTTTACTATTATATCCCTGGTTTAGATTAGTAGATTCACATATAAGTTTAGTTTTATTTTGAGCCAAATCATTCCATATGCTATTCTTTATATCAGTTGTAATATTAACCATTTAATACATTTGCACATTTATTCATTAATCTGGTCTCAGTGGTAAATACATATTTTGGTCGATGGTATTAGGTCACTGCGCGGAGACTGATATCCCACCTATCTCCGTTATCACAATATTGGTTCCTGAGCAATCAGGATGGTGCCCTGTTCATAATCCATAAATAACAAATGTATCCGCTACAGCAGTATGTCCAAAGCTGCTTCATAAAAACCAGAAGAAGCCGTTTGTGTTAGATGAGACAGTAGCAGTGTTGCTGTCAGGTGCGATTCAGTATCCCGTTCACATACTAAGGGACACCGGGGCAGCACAGTCATTGACGCTGAATTCGGTTCTCCCTTTGTCTGAGGAGACTAAGTGTGACACAGATATTTTGGTGCAAGGTATTGATTTAAGTGTTTTGAGAGTTCCTTTACACCTTTACACCTACATGTTCCTTTGTGTTCAGAGTTGGTTACAGGCATGGTTAAGGTTGCTGAGGGCACAACTACCGGTGCGTGGCATAAAATTTATACTCGGTAATGATTTGGTTGGTAGTAAGGGTTGGTCCTCCCCTGAAGTCTTGTTAGAGCCAAACGAGACTGCTTTCGACTCTCAGCTGAGATAAACTCATCGAGGCACAACAAAAAGACAGCACCTTATCCACTTGTGTGGCAGGCATCTTAAGTGATGAAAATATCAGTGTGCTTTTGTAATAGTAATTACAGCAAGACCTGAACGGGCGTCATTGGGAAGAATGGCCTCTCTGATCTGAACCTGAGTTGTGTTTTGTTATTGGACTTCTGTGCTCATCTCAGTCTGTCCATAATGAATATCATGCTTGAGCACAGAGGTGTCCATGAGTGCACATGGCACCAGGACACCATTAGGTTGCAGCTTGATGATCAATTTTGTAATTGTGTAGTTGGCCTTGCGACCATGTGCCTTGGACACTCGGGTGAAAAGAGGAGCTGAGCTGTCAACCAATCACCACCTAGTAGTGAGTTAGATCAGATGACGGGCGAGGATGCCGGACAGACCTGGCAGACCCAAACGTATCTTGAGGGTTTGCTGGGAACGTCTGGCATAGGAACCTGTCAGAAAGGTCTTTAATTCCCACATCCGGCAGAGCTTTGACAGCATCTCATCCCGAGGGAGGCCAGAGACATTGAGTCCGAATGGGCCTTGTTCCATGCCTCCATTGTCAATGTGGCGGACTGGAGCTGTGCCCGAAAGGTTGTCTGTGCCTGTCATGGCGGCAATCCCCAAACCCGATGGTGGACACCTCGGGTAAAGGAGGATGTCATGCTGAAGAAAGAGTCCTATCAGGCCTCGTCGACTCATGGGACTCCGGAGGCAGCACACAGGTACAGGAGGTCCAAGCGGATTGTGGCTTTGACCGTTGCGATGGCAAAAACTAGTGTGTGGTGACAGAGTTTGGTGACACCATGGAAAGTGACTTTTGATTGGCTCCAAGAAGATTCTGGAAAATTGTCAGGCAACTCAGGAGGGGAAAGCGCTTCCCGTCCAACACTGTATATAGTGGGGCTGGGGATCTGCTGACCTCGACTGGGGATGTCATTAGGCAGTGGAAGGAATACTTTGAGGATCTTCTCAATCCCACCATCACATCTTCCATAGAGGAAGCAGAGCTTGGGGACTCGGACAGGGGTTTGCCCATCACTCGGGCAGAGGTGACCAGTGTAGTTGTGAAACTCCTTGGCAGCAAGGCTCCGGGAGAAGATGAGATCCTCCCTGAGTTGCTTAAGTCTTTGGATGTTGTGGGACTGTCCTGGCTGACACGTCTTTGCAACATCGCGTACACATTGTGAGTATTGCCTCTGGCCTGGCAATTCAGGGTGGTGGTTCACCTTTTTAAGAAAGGGGACCGAAGGGTGTGCTCCTATACACTATAGGGGGATCACACTCCTCAGCCTTCCCAGTAAGGTTTATGCAAGGGTACTGGAGAGGAGAGTCCGGTCGATAGTCGAATGTCAGTTACAAGAGGAACAATGTGGGTCCCGTCCTGCTCGTGGGACACTGGACCAGCTTTTCACCCTTGGGAGTTTGCTCAACCAGTCCACATGTGTTTTGTAGATTTGGAGAAGGCATTTGACTGTGCCACTCAGGAATTCCTCTGGAAGGTGCTTCGGGAGTACAGGGTAAGGGGCCCGCTCCTACAGGCTATCTAGTCCCTGTAAAAATGGAGCAGGAGCTTGGTTCGTATAGCCGGCAGTAAGTCAGACTGGTTCCCGGTGGGAGTTGGATACTGCCAGAGCTGCCCTTTGTCACTGATTCTGTTCATAACTTTTATGGACAGAATTTCTTGGTGTAGCCAAGTGGTGGAGGGGGTTCAGTTTGGTGGCCTCAGGATTTCGGGTCTCCTTTTTGCGGATGATGTGGTCCTTTTGGCATTATCAGGCCAGGACCTAGAGCTCTGACTGGATCAGTTTGCAGCCGAATGTGAGGCGGCCGGGATGAGAATCAGCACCTCTAAAACTAAGACCATGGTACTCCCCTCTCTGGGTCAGGAATGAGTCCTTGCCCCAAGTGGAGGAGTTCTTGTTCACGAGTGAGGGAAGGAAGGAAGGAATGAGAGATTGACAGGCGGATTGGTGCTGCAGCTGCAGTTTTGCGGACGCTATATGGATTGTCGAATATAAGCGGCCAAAATTAATTTTCTCCACAGGGTGTCTGGGCTCTCCCTTAGAGATAAGGTACGGAGCATGGTCATCCAGTAGAGGCCCGCTCCTCCACATAGAAAGGAGCCAGTTGATGTGGTTTGGGCATCTGGTCCAGATGCCACCTGGGCACCTCCCTAGGCAGGCGCTCCAGGCATGTCCAACTGGGAGGAGACCCCAGGGAAAACCCAGGACATGCTGGAAAGATTATATCTCTCGGCTGTCCTGGGAATGCCTCGGTAACCTCCCAGCAGTGGTGGACGAAGAACAAAAACCATGTACTTGAGTACAAGTACAGATAACCAAGGTAAAACATTAGTCCAGTACAAGTAGAAGGCCTTCCTTTAGACTTCTACTTGAGTAAAACTACAAAAGTATTGACCTTCAAATGTACTTAAGTATTGAAATTAACATTTCATCAGTTAGGCTCTATCAAGCGATATCAAGAGATATCCTGTTATCTCTATACCATGACTCTTTCATAATTAACTAAATTATGTGGACAGGCTCAACTCTTTGTACACAAATATTTTAATTATTTATTATTAATTCTATGATTATAGTGTTAGTTTTTTTGTTCATTAAAATGATCATTAGCAGAAAACAGAAGGCATGTAATTTCTATTTGGTAGGACCAAGAGGCTATTAAGTAACTTTTTGCAAACAAGCATTATTTTGGTTAAAAATTTATTTTCAATTGCAAGTTCAGATATCAATCTCCTTCTATTTGATGAATAAAAAACATTTCCTGTATTTTACTGCACCATCCAAATAGGATACAGAATAATTTAGTTATTGAGGAATACTTTAGATTTCATTTAGATTAGATTACTTTAGACTACTTTAAAACCTCCTTCCCAACCAAAGGCCCAAACAGGACTCCTGGGAACAGCAAAAGACTGGCAGCTGAGGGAGGACTTGGGAAAACAGCTGAAGTTCCCTGAGAACATCATGGAAACCAGCTTGAGACCAGACATAGTGCTGCAATCAGAGTCCTCCAAGCATGTCATCATGATGGAGCTGACAGTGCCCTGGGAGGAGAGGATGGAGGAAGCCAATATGAGGAAGAGGGAAAAATATGCTGCGCTGGTGGAGGACTGCCACAACAGGGGATGGAGTGCAAGATGCCTACCCATTGAGGTTGGGGGAAGGGGCTTTGCATGGAAGTCACTCTGCAGGGTCTACAGTCTCCTAGGCATCACAGGGGCACGAAGGAGGAGAGCCATCTGTTCAGCGGCCTCTGTTGCATCTCGATGGCTGTGGATCCAGAGGGACAAGGCGTGGATGAGCGCTTCTTGGACACAGGCCGGGAACTGATCACTCCCGGTCGGGTCGCCTGGGTGAGAGGATCTGAAGTTGAAAGACCCGAAGCCCCCTGTGCACCGACGTAATTTGGGGGGGGGGACATGTCCCCCCCACTTTTTCAAAAGCCGGTTTTGGTCCTCCCCAGTTTTTACGGTTAAAACCAAATATTTAAATAGCAATGAATCCATGTCCCCCCCACTTTTTAATGGTTAAAAAACAAATATTTAAATAGCGACGAATCTAGCGCTAGGACCATGCAGAAAACGACCGCTCCGAGCTCCGCTCTGGTAACAATTTTCGTTTTCGTTCGACACCCCCCCCCAACCCCCCTCCCCACGTCAACTATCTGGAACACACCAGCAACCCCATTTGTGTCCCCCCCCACCTATGAAATCAAAATTACGTCCATGCCCCTGTGACCTCAGGTACCATCACTGATGATGTGTCCAAGAGTCTGCATCAGAAGATGTACTAAACAACCGTAGATAGTTTTAGCATATGCAAAATAACAAACTTTAAGACAAAATATCAACTAATAGTTACCTGCTAATGTCACGCTACACCCCCTGACCCCTCCCCTTTGTGCGTGTGTTTATGTTGTCTATGTCTAGTCATTCATCTGCGTCTGTGTATCTTTGTGGGTGTGGTTGTGTCCGAGTGTGTTCATCAGTCTCACCTGTGCCTCATCTCATGATCAGTGATGGCTAAGTTACCTTGAAAAAGTAATCCGATTACTGATTACTGATTACTCCTTTTAAAAGTAACTTAGTTACGTTACTGATTACTTGATTTTAAAAGTAACTACGTTAGATTACAAGTTACTTTAGTAGTTACATTCAGCAGCAAAATTAATTTTTCCAATACTCACTTTATTGGAAGTGCATTTTTAACAACAATGTAACAATGTACTGAAGTAGGTTCGGTAACCGAGGCAGAAACTGCTTAATCTAAAAATCCCGAGGAGGGAAACTTTATTGATAACGCAACCCTGGCGCGTGCAGGCCCCTCCCCCCCAGTGTCACTTAAAGGGCAAGACTCGCCGTGAGGAGTAGTAGTTGCTACAGTATCTCCTGACATTACGTTTGTGTAGCTGTGCAATATTATTTGTAAATTTATTTGAAAACGTAATACAAGCAAACTGTTCAGTCAGACAGCTTGTGAAACGAAATACCATTACAATTTCAAGCATTTTAAAGTAGGCTACGTTAGTCAAAATTCCAGCACTTTTCAAACGTGGAACACAGTGCAACATTAAAATTCTTCAGGTAAATGTTCCTTCCCCTGTTTTTGAGGGGTGTTTCTTTATACTACCACATATCGTTACGGGAGGACACTGCACAGAATGACTTGTAAAACGCGCTCGCGCTCTCACAGGGTCGCGCACAGCGTGCGAGTCGAGCGCTACGGTCAGACGCAAAAGTAGAACTGAGCCAAGAAGAAAGCAAAAATATATATTTTTACTAGGGAAAATAAAAATAGTAACACACAGTTATTTGGATAAGTAACTTTAGTCTGATTACTGGACTGGAAATAGTAGCGCGTTATATTATTCATTACCGCAAAAAGTGGTAAGATTAGAGTAACGCGTTACTAAGCAACGCGTTACTGACATCACTGCTCGTGATCACTCGGGAATTATGTGGTCAGCGTTCGCGCAGTGTCCCGTACTAGCCGGCGGCGAGTGCATTTTGTTGAGCGGGGGGGGGGTGGCGAACGAAAGTTGTTGAGCGTTGGGGGGGGGGGGGTGGCGAACGTAAAATGGACAGATTCTGGATAAACTGGATATTTTTTTCGGCGTGAGATATCGGAAGTGTGGCGTGAGAGCGTGTGAAAACAGTCAAATGCATGTGTCTCACGCTCAATGCGTGAGAGTTGGCAACCCTGCGTTCGTGAATGCGTCGGACTTTGAGCCTCGTCCTTTCCCACGCACCCGACATTACAGCTAACTGTTTTATCACCATGCTCTGCATGTAAAACCTACTAAATATTTTATTTCTAAAGTAAAATGCTATGTTCAAATGTTTATTATTTTACAATATTAATGCATTTAGCTGGAAGCGCCAAATCCTATGAACTATGGTAAAATAAATAACTAGCTAGCTAGTAAAGCTAACTTAGGTAGCTACATGCTAAGGCAGCTAGCTAACTAACCATGCTAACTAAATATGCACAAATTAACGGTTTGCTGCACAGGGTACCCGCGGGTCCTTAAAAAGTCTTAAAATGTCTTAAATTTAGTTTTCCATATTCAAGGCCTAAAAATGTCTTAAAATGTCTGGAATTTTATGAGGGGAGGCATTAAATTATTATAAGTGTGTGTTCAGTTGTTCTGGCGCGATGTGAACTTTGCCGAATCTAGCGCTAATGCAGAAAATAACCGCTCCAGGGTCCTAGTGCTAGATTCCTAGCGTTGGAGTATACGGCCTCAACGTCGTCAACAATTTTCGTTCGCCAACACGCCCCCCCCTCCCCCCCCGTCAACGATGTGGAACACACCTGCATCCCCGGTAATAGTATTATTTTTTCTTGTGAGAGGTATTAAAAAGGTCTTAAAAGTCATTGAATTTGAGATTTAAAAATGTGCAGATACCCTGGCTGCAAGATAGTTAGATTTCTCATTAAGATAATTGACCAGTAGGCCTACGAAATTATCTTTCCTCTACTTCCTTAAATTGCTTCCTTAAATTGGATGGGGAATATTTGCAGGAAGAAATCATATGTTACTGAGGCAGGCAGAGTAAGGCGTGGCCACGCATCAAAAGAGCGCCGCCATTTACAGATTAGGGGAGATGCAATGAGCGTGAGACACACGCATTTGACTGTCTTCACACGCTCACACGCCACACATCTGATTTCTCACGCCGAAAAAAAATGGATGGACATATATATATTCAATTATTTATTTTTCACTAGTCATTATATAGAGCCCTCCGTGCCTCAAGTATGACTCGTCTTGACCCTCCATCATCCAGGACACATGGGAGACAAGCATCCAGATTTTTCTCTGTCCTGGCTCCAAGGTGGTGGAATGAACTTCCCTTGTGTCCGAACATCGGAGTCGCTTGCTGTCTTCAGACGCCGACTGAAGACCCACCTCTTTCAAGTGCACTTTACATAATTATACTTTCATCTACTGTGCTTTATCGTCTCTTTCCTCAGGTGTTTGTTATAGGTGTTGCTTACTGTCTTTTTCTCAGGCATTGTGCATAATTGGGTTATAGGAATTGCTTACTGTCTTTTTCCTCAGGTGATGTGTATATTCAGATATTGTTCAAATTGTGTAAAGATATTGTATATTGGGATATTGTTCAAATGTCATATGTAAAATAAAAAAAAAGCCTCTACATGTTGTTTCAGCATTACATATTTACTCGAGTATGTTCTTCAGTAAATTGCATCTTTAGGGAGTTCCCACAAAATTAACACCTCCTACTGGACCACACAAAAATATATAAGTAAGGGTGACAGGTAACTGACTATGGGAAAGTTAGCACCACAATGTACAATAAATGAAGATCAACTGGAACATTCTATGTCAAATGGGAATATTGATACACAATTTGTTTTTAATATTGTGCTAATGATATTTTTAAAAAGCTTCTGTCTGGTTTTGTATCTAAATGTACTGAGAACGGGTGATGAAAAATTCCACTGAAGAGTTCATATTCGTGCTCCATGGATTGAATGACACATCAACAAATATTACTATTTACTTTGCATTTGGTCTTCTGGTATATATTATGACATTGTTTGTAAATTTGATGTTAATCATATTAGTTATTCTGGATAAGACACTTCATGAACCTATGTATCTGTTCATATGCAGTTTGTTTGTTAATGGAATATGTGGTGCTTCTGCTTTCTATCCAAAGATCCTTGCTGATCTTTTATCAGACTCCCATGTTATATCATATACATCGTGCCTGATACAAACATGTGTAATTTTCTGTTATGCTTTGTGTGAAATCACATGTCTAACAGTCATGGCATATGACAGGTATGTAGCTATTTGTAAGCCTTTGGAATATCTCTCCATTATGACACACCAGAAGGTTATGAAACTGCTGGCTTTTAGTTGGCTCTTCTCCTTACTGCAAACAGCCATTGGGGCAGTGCTGACAATCAGTGAACCTTTATGTGGTAATGACATTGACATGCTATATTGCTCTAACTGGCAGGTTGTGAAACTATCTTGCAAAAATGTGATTATGATGGATTTATATGGGAACGTCCTAATAATTTCTCATTTTGCCCAAATGACATTTATTATTACGTCATATATTTACATAATCAGAACATCTTTACGGTCTATGACAGGAAGGGTTAAATTCATTCAGACATGTCTTCCTCATTTAATCACACTCACAAACTTCAACATTTCCCTACTCTTTGATGTCATGTATTCTCGCTATGGCAAAAGTCAAACACAGCAAGCTCTGCACAACATAATGGGTATAGAGTTTCTTATTGTGCCTCCTCTCCTAAACCCCATCATATATGGAATGAAACTGACACAGATGCGCCACCAATTTGTGAAAATATACATCAACAAATTTAAAGCAGTGAGAATGGACTGATAACTTGGAAAATCGCTTGATTTTCTTCCCAAAAAGGAAGACTACCCCTGTGCATCATGCTCACAAGGATGAGCAGTTGGGCACAATTTTTTTCCAGTATGTAGCTGTGGACATTTTATACTATGAACCAAACATAGCAGTATAATTATGTCATAGATCATACCTCACATGTCACACATATATTCCCCCATCCTGAACTGACATCCTCTGGCCATCATTAATGACTTAACATATGAGACTTGAGACCCTGGAATTGAAAAGGTCTGTATAAAATGTCTGGCCTAACAATGGAGATCATAATGGCTTGGTTTGTTAGCATTAAGGTTTATTTCAGTGTCTGAAATGTCTAAAATATTATCTGCATAAAAAATGTAATGCTCTTAATGCTTAATAAAATAGTTTGTTGTTGGTTACACAGATAATAATGACAATAACATATATTTCACTATATAACTATATTAATAGTTTGTTGCACTTGATGTCAAAGGTGCTATTAAACAGAAAAATCACCAGTATTAAATTATCAAAGGTATTCACTTTTTCGGTGTTGCCTAAAATGACAATAAAGGTCAATACCAAATTGTTACAGGAGTAGCTCCCACCATTTTTATTAGCATGAAGCAAATGGAACACGTGAACAGAAAGGTTTTGAGATGTGTTGTATTCAAGAGTTTAAAAGGTCAAAAATTATTACATGTGATGGGCAGGGAGTGCAAACAAAAAGGAAGCGATCACGCCAAGTCTCAGTGAAAAAGGATGGTTTAATGAAGAAGTGCGCAAACCAAAAACCTGTGAATAGATCCGAATTAAGGATATAATGACCAGCGGTCAACTGGTACAAAGACAAGACATATATAGGCAAACAAATGATCCTCAGGTGAGACGGATCACGGGCTCCGCCCACCTGAGGGACGCACACGACGTCACAAAAACAACAACAACAGCCGCTGTGGACGGAGGCGACCGGTAGGGGGCCGCCTCACCGTGACATTACAATTATTACACAACTGCTTTTTTATGTATTATAATTCCTTTCATATTAAATTACTACAATGTAGGCTTTGTTCAACTGAGTTAACCCTCCGGAGGGGGGGTTGATTTATTATAAATTGTACATAAGATATTTCTCTCACATTGCAGCTGATAACTCTCCTCCCTGCCTGATATACTAATTAGCACATGTACTCAATTGACATTAGTGCATGTTCAAAAGAATGACCCTGATATTGAAGCAGTTATGTAGAGTAAGGAGTCCAAGATGAAACTGGCAAGCAAAATAAAAACAGAACATTGGATTTATAGTTGCACTTGAAAAAACATAAAAGCAACAGTATTAAGGGAATTACACAACGATATAGGACATCAGGACAGGACGACATAATCTATGCAAAAGGAAATAAAGCACAATGTTATAAGCTGCACTTGCCAAACAAAAAGCACTCAAGCCCCGCTTACTGGCATTGTCACTAAACAGTTATTTCAGTTGGCTTCAGTCAACTTCCACCAGCTAGACAAATGCAAAAGTTGTCATGAATATATTAGCAATTATCAACCATTTTACTGGGTTTCCTCATACATATGTAACAACCAACAAATCAGGCAAATCAATTACAGACCTTGTTTTGCTTTCTTTAGAAAATTTATACTTTTCATATAAACATGCTTACTAATAAATACAGCCACACTTTTCCCTCTCATGATTTCATGGAAAACTCGTCGACTGTCATCCACTCCTCCAGAGCATCGATAACAACAAATAATTTTATGTGAAATAGCAAATAATTATTTCTTTTGGATTTTACTGTCCCAAGGAATGTCAATAGTGCCACACCCTTGACCAAATGTGGCACACCCTGATCCAAGACACTGGCCCATCATCAAGGTCAAGGTCAAGGTCTGTTAATTTGTCATGCACATAGTTATACAGTAGTACAACATGCAGTGAAATGCTTGTTCACGACTGTCATGTAGAGTTACGCCCCCCTCTCTAGCTGTCACTTCGGTTCCCTGCTCCTTGTGTCTGTGTTGTTCCCTGCTTGTCTGTTCCCATGGTTTCCCTCTGTCTGCCACGCCCGTCATAGTCTCCACCTGTGTCTTTTTAGTTCTGTGTATTTATAGTCCCTATGTTTCCCATGTCGGTTATCGGTTGTTTTGTTTCATTGGTTAGTGTGATTCAAGATTTGACATAAGATTTGACAGATCAATTTTAGGGTTGAGTCTCGTTTAGTGTCCGAATAGCCTGAGGGAAGAAACTCAGTCTCATCCTTTCCATGCTGGATTTCAATAAGCTGTACCGTTTTAAAGCAGTAAAGCAAAAAGTCCATTGTTTGGATGACTGAGGTCCTTCACGATCTTTATGGCTTTTGACCAACACCGCTTGATGTAGGTAGTCTGCAGATCTGGAAGTGTGGTTCTCATGATGCGCTCAGCAGATTGCACCAAACCCTTCAGGGTCTGTCTGTCCTGTTTGGTGGTGTTCCCGAACCAGGCCACACAGTACCTCGGAGCGCAGCCTGAAGGTGTCTGAGGACGGGCTTTATTCGCCAGGGTGTTGGTGTGGTAAGACCATGTAAGATCTTGCGAGCTGTGAACTACAAGGTATTTGAAACTTTCTACTCTCTCTACTGCTGCACCATTGCACTCCTGCCTCCTGCTGCAGCCCACTATCAGCTCCTTGGTTTTGCTGATGTTGAGTAGGAGGTTATTGCCCAGGCACCAGTTTTCTAGGCGCACAATCTCCTCCAGGTAGGCCTTCTCATCATTGTTGGAGATCAGGCCCACCACAACTGTGTCGTCTGTGTAATGATGGTGTTGGAGCTTGAAGTGGTCATGCAGTCGTGGGAGTACAGCAGGGGTGATAAAACACAGACTTGAGGAGCACCAATGCTGAGGGTCACAGTGGATGAGACATGGTTTCCCACTCTCACTGTTTGTGGTCTGTTAGTGAGGAAGCTGGAGATATAGTGACGCAGTTCGTCTTCTCTCAGTGCGTCTTCTCTCTGCGTTTCCCTGCCTTGTTTAGTGATGCCTATCTACCTGTCATGTTCTGAGTGCCCTCCCGATATGACCCATGCCATGACTATGGAATTCCCTTCATTAAATCTCGCTCTCCTCAGCGTTTGTGTCTGCCTCCTATCTCCGCAGCGCAAAAAGCGTTATATAACAATCGATCGTACAAGGACACAGCGAGGGAGCGAGACTGGTAAGTTTAATCACTGTAATGAGATGTTGGCTGCTTCTGTTCAGTTTAACCAGAGACAGGAATTCCCCTTGCACTGTGGGTACAGGAGAGTCTTGTCGCTTTAAGAACAAAGCGAAGTTACATTTGGTTTCTACTAGCTTTAGCAACAAGTTCCCTGATAAGCGCTATATGAATATGCAGACGAGCATTGGCTTGGCTCTTGGTTGGTTTTCAAAAGCCATTGTGAGCTCCCGATGCCTTCGGTGAGGTGGAGTCATCACAATGAAAGCCACCGAGAAGCGGTTGTGTCTGTATGTTCTTCCAGGTTCAAACCAGACCGGGGAAAGAGGACCACGCCCCCGAAGCTGAGCTCTGCCGCCCCAGCTCCTCAAGAGTTCAGTACCTTGTCTGATGAAGACCTCCCTCCTCTGATCCTGCCAGCCTCTCCCCTAGAGACGCCAAATAATTTTTTGAGTGGCTGGCTCCTCTCCCTGAGGACATCAACTTGACGGCTCCGCCCACCGAGGATGTCAACTTGGCAGCTCCGCCACCCAAGGACGTCAGTTCGGCGGCTCTGCCCCCCCCGAGGATGTCAGTTCGGCGGTCCCGCTTCACGAGGACATCTCATCACCTCTGCCTCCTGTTCCCGCGACCCGGAGAGGGTCACTTCAGCCTCCTGTTCCTGCGACCCGGAAGTGGTCACCCGCGCCTCTTGTTCCCGCAACCCAGAAGTGGTCACCCATGCATCCTGTTCCTGCAGCCTGCCAGCGGACCCTGTCGGTCCTGCCGGTCCTCGCGGCACGTCAGCCTGTCTCGCCGGTCCCTGCGGCACATCCTGTTCCCACGGAGACTGTGTTGCCCACTTGTGGGCATGGACTCGATGTCTTGTCTGCTCCTCATATTGATTATTCTGTCTCTGTGCCCAAGTTCCCTTTGATCCCTTGTCCCGTTCCTGGTTTTGTGTTGGTCCCTATTCCCGTAGATGTGTCTGTCCAAGTCCGTGTTCTGGTTCCCGTGTCCAGTGGTGTCGTCTCGGTTCCTGTCCCCATGTCTGTTCCCCAGATCATGACCAGATCGTGACCCACTTTGTGCGCGTGCCTGTCTCTGTTGTCCATGGTATTTTTGCCTCTGTGTTTGCCTCAGCCCCGTTCCCTGGCCCCGCTCCCGTGTCTGCTCCCAGTCCTGTCTTTTCCAACTCTGCTCCGGTACCTTGCCCTGGTCCTGTTTTTAATGTCATGTCCATGTCCAGTCCCTGGCCAGTCTCCACGTCTCTTCTCTCTGCCATGCCCCAGGTCCCACATCCTGTTTTGCCCGGTCCTGTCCCTCCGGTCTCTCCTGTGGTGTCCTGTCCCGTGTCCGCTGTCCCTGTCGCTCACCATGCCCCATGGTTCCCTGTCTTATCCTAGTCAGTTCCCCTGTCCTGTCTGCCTTTGCATGCCCCAGAGTGGTATGCATAGAGGGGGGTACTGTTACATAGGGCTACGCCCCCCTCTCTAGCTGTCACTTCGGTTCCCTGCTCCTCGTGTCTATGATGTTCCCTGCTTGTCTATTCCCATGGGTTCCCTTCGTCTGCCATGCCTGTGTCGTCAGCGTCTCTACCTGTGTCTTGTTAGCAGAGATGTATAGTAACAAAGTAGAACTACTTCACTACTGTACTTAGGCCTGTGTTGAAAAAATCGATTTTCCGATTCAGAATCGATTCGCATATGATGATCTGATTATCGATTCGTACGTCCAAAGATCGATTTTTTAGTGAACTTTTACCCCCGCCTCGTCACTGAATTCACGCAGGCGTGCTCGGTCTAACTAACTGTAAAACGACTTGGCGTCGGACAGTGCCGGTAACGACAATAGTCAAAAATCGGAAATCTAAAAACAGAAGGACAGTTTATCCAGTGTCAGTGACTATTTACAGTTAGTCCGTGTCACTGACCGTTTACCCAGTGTTTTTACAGTTTAAAAAAAGTTTAAAATGTTCTTGTAACGTTGGGCGCAAGGCGATGGACGAGACAGAATCCTTTGCACTTTCCAAATCGTTACGTTTATTACATTTACCGAAGCACAGACAGCGCACATAAAACACGTTTACATAGAACATGTGTGACTCAAACAACGACGAGCACAGGACGCTGCGTGAGCGCAAATTAAATAGACAAACCACATCAACCCCACGTGATTACGAGACGAGCCACAGGTGAGGACTATCACAAGACGCACCTGCACCCACGGAGATACACCGACGTAGACGATTAGACGCAGACGACGTTAACACGCCCAAAACGGAGGGGTCGGGGACCGTAACGTGAGAGTTCTGTTCTTATATTCTCACTTTAAAGAAAAATACACGTTTACATTTTATACTTTCAGTTTATTAAGTGTGAGCACTTTTAAAATAAAAATGCATTTGGTAGCAACAGCTTTTGGGTGAATTCTTAATTATTTCAATCATAATAATAATGCACTGGTTAGTGTTCCAGTAGGAGCCCACTGTTGCAGATATAGACACCTCAAAGATGGCCTCTGTTTATTGTCCTGGATTACCTTTCTTGAAGGTAGATTTATGATGACCCTTTTCACCAGTCTTCCAGCCATCAGTAACTACCAACTACCAGTAACTATTTGCTGATTAATATCGATATAATACTAGTTTTAACATGTTGCTTCTGTACACAGTCAGGAAACAGGAATTTGAATCAATACCCAGCCCTAACTGTACTTAAGTACTAAAATGCTGTATCTGTACTTTACTGGAGTATTATTTTTTTTCTCCTACTTCCACTTTTACTTCACTGCATATTTTCCATCAGTTTAATACTTTTTCTTCGATAAAAAATTTTTTTTACGTGCTGTATAGTTACTCCTTATAATTATAAACGTTAGCTGGCGCTGTCACCGGGTCTTATGAGAAAACTGCGCATGCTCCGGTCGCGTCCCGCCTCTGCTGCTGCCTTCACTCAACACTTGAGCTTCGTAATCTAGGTTCACTTGACACGTTGTGACTGCCGCAAGGGTCCGCGCGGCAAAAATGACGTAATCGCGGTGGCTCTGCCCATGCGCGTGGTCGCGTCACCTCTCGATTTTTGTGCGTGCAAAGTTACAAGGTGGAATTCATGCACTTGTATGGCACTTTGAAGGTCCATTTTCAGTATTTTCCAGCACCTTCAGCTTAATTTACATATTTATTCAAATACACATATACTCGAAATTATTTCAAATAAATCACTTTTTATCTCATTAAAAGAGATGGTACCGTGTTTGGTAACAGCAGAAGAGCAGCATAAGTGCTGCATAATACGCTTGTTGGCGTTTTAATGTACATATATTGGCACCTTCCACACCTTCAACATTGAGTGATCGTGGCGGTGAGGAAGAAGACCATCCCTGGCCCTACCTAGAGACAGTGTTTGCGTTTGCTGGAGTGAAAGTAAATTCCTATATGATGAAGTGCCATCTCTGCCTCCCTAAAGAGGGTGAAATATTGGCCTTCAAAAATTCACCTTCGAACTTGAAGAAACACATCAATGTACAAACATAACACACAGAAGACACTCCTGCTTGAGCTATCAGTAAGGGCTAGTTAGGATAGATATCTTAGCTAACTAACCTAATTATTGTAACGATCTGCTGTGTGATTGTAACAATCTGCTGTGTGTGATTGGTTGTCTGTGTTTACACAGCTGTGTTTACAATTGTAAACACAATTGTATCCTGATAAGGCGCTATATAAATTTAAACATTCATTCATTCACGCAGAGCAGGGAGGCGGACACAAACGCTGAGGAGAGCGAGATTTATTAAGTGAAATTCCATAGACAGAGTCGAAATAGCAGGTGGGGGTCATATTGGGCAGGCAGTCCGAACATGTAATATAAACAGGCATACTAACAGGGAACAAAAACAACAAGGCGGGTTAACTACGGAAGGACATGCAAAACACACGGATGACGGAAAACACAAAAGAGCGAACTCACGAACAGCGGCAATCACAATGAACAGGAACGTACAAAATACATTGAACTAGACTAGAATCAGGTGAAGACAATAATGACATGGGCGTGGCAGACGAGGGGAAACCATAGAAACAGACAAGCAGGGCGGGATCCAGGAGCAGGGAACAACACAGACACGAGGGAACAGGGAAACCGGAGTGACAGCTAGGAGAGGGGGCGTAGCCCTACGTGACAATTATGTTCATGACGTGTTGCAGTATTCACTTAACATTAGCTGGCAATCATAAAGACGATGTCACGCTGAGTTGTGTTTTTAGCAACAGTAAGCCGTGTTTCTTTTCATGCTGACTAATCATGTGCCCATTTTTATAGTGTAGTGCTTTTATAGGGTAAGGGCATTTATTGGGGGTAAACGCAGGGCAGTAGGCTCACCCTTAGAATCCGATGGATGGACTTTACATCCAAAATACACCTCGTTTTCTCAGCTAAATTAAGGCAAATTTGTACTTGTGGTCTTTGACAGCTTTGATTTGTAAGTGATATATAAAGTGATATATAAGTGATATAAGTGATATATAAAAACAATTGATAACCAAACTCCTAGCTCTGCAGCGCAAAAAGCATTACAACGACTGTCTTCACACAAAGATCAATAAGGGAAGTAAGGAATAGTAATGCAAAATAAAAAATATCTGTATATACAAAAAGAGCATCCTATTTTCTGAAGAAAAAAGGAAGAGAAAAAATTTTATAAACATATAAAGCGAAAATAAGCTAAAATAACATCATAGATCTCAATAAAATGTTCAGGTAGTCTCATGCTACCACTATGGTGAGAGAACTGACTCATGCAAAAGTGACCAAAACATCAGCCAGAAAGGATGAGAACAGAGAAAGGGTCTGTGGTTAGCACCTGCAGAACCACTCCTTTATAGGGAGTGTCTTGCTAATTGCCTCATTTCTACCTGTTGTCTGTTCCATTTGCACAACAGCAGTTGAAATTGATTCACAATCAGTGTTGCTTCCACAGAAGTGTGGTTTGCTTGAAGTTAAATTGTGTTGTTTTAAGTGTTCCATTTATTTTTTTAGTGCAGTGTATAACGAAAAGTAAAAAAATAAAATAAATAAAAGTCTTAAGTCATTTTTTTAAGTTCTAAGGACCCAAGATACAGTATACAGACAATGACTCATATTTTGAAAAAGAACTATCATTACATATGTAATTTCAGATTGTGAGCTCCTGAGGTTCTCTTCAGGGAAAAGGGGTTCCTGACTTCCTGACATCACACATAAGATGACACAAACCTATATATAGGTTGGAGTACTAAGAATGGGACTTAAGTGGCTGAGTGATAGTTAGCAGCACTTACTATACAATCAGTTGTGGATCCTGTGGATATGTTACACTGATATTTCTGGGGAATTATGCTTTTAAATTTATTTCAAAGCTTGTTATCCAGTTTTACATCCAAAAGGAGTAATGGAAAATTCTACTGGAGAGTTCATGTTTGTTCTTCATGGACTGAATGACACAAAGGCAAACAAACACATTTACTTTGCAATTGGTCTTGTTGTGTATATAACAACCCTGTTTGTAAATTTGACACTAGTTATTATTGTTGTACTCGGCAAGACACTTCATGAGCCTATGTATCTGTTCATATGTAATTTGTATATAAATGGTATAGGTGGTGCTTCGGCTTTCTATCCAAAGATCCTTGCTGATCTTTTTTCAGACATTCATGTAATTTCATATACTGGTTGTCTAACACAAATGTGTGCAATTTACTGGTATATTTTCTGTGAATTTACAAGTCTTACTATCATGGCATATGACAGATATCTAGCTATTTGTAAGCCCCTGGAATATCACTCTATTATGACACACCAGATGGTGGTGAAACTGTTGGTTTGTATCTGGCTTTTCACCTTTCTAGAAACATCTGTTGGGGCTGCATTGACATCTCGTCTAACCTTATGTGGTAATGAGATTGACAAGCTTTACTGCTTTAACTGGGATGTTGTAAAGCTTTCCTGTACAGATATCACTTTGAACAGCTTATATGGGTACATTCTAATATTTTCTCATGCTTCTCAATTCATATTTATCATTATTTCATACATTCATATCATCAAAGCATCTTTGAAGTCCAAGACAGAGAGAGTCAAATTCATGCAGACCTGTCTGCCCCATTTAATAACTCTCAGTAATTTCACTTTTTCTCTGCTTCTTGACGTTTTGTGTGCTCGCTATGGAAATGGAGAGAGACTTCAGGCTCTGCGCAATATTTTAGGTATAGAGTTTCTCGTGGTGCCTCCTCTCCTAAATCCCATCATATATGGGATCAGAATGACGCAGATTCGTAGCCGGTTTGTAAAAATATACAATCAGAAAATTAAAGCTGTTGGGTGAAACAGGATGACGGTTTTGTTTGTTGTTGGTTTTTGGTGGTTTTCTGCACTTTATAAATAATCCTGTAGTAATAAAGAACTATATTGGAAGGTACAGAAATGTTGATTTAAAAACAATACAATTACAAAAAGTTACTGGAGGTAGAATTTCTTATTGTGTCTCCACTTCTACATGCCTTCATTTATGGGACAAATTGAAATACACAGGTGGTTTGTGAAAAAATGCAGCTATTAATTGAGATAAATTGTATCAGTTTTTTATAGCATTATAGCCAGTTTCACCACTATCTGAAGGTTTACACTTCAACTTGCATATAATGATTAAAGAAGTTTAGAAGCAGATGCAGAAATCCGGAAATTTTTTATGGTAATGCATTTAAAATGTTAAATACATCTTTTTGGTAGTTTGCTCAGTAAAGCTTATTTTCACTAAAACATTCTGACCTGATATATGTATTAGATTTTATTTTAACATAAGTCAAATTGAATATTATCTAAACTTCCACTATTTTGTAGATAATTTATGAGACTGAAAGCTTTAAGAACTGACTGGCACTTATAATAGTAAAATGGTCAAATTTTGCAGGTCAGGTTCACGAAAACATTTTGAACTTTATGTACGAATAACGAATTACAATTCTAACACACAAAAAATGTGTCCTCATAAAAATTTGTTGTAGCTCTTAAACTGAATGTAGCTGGACAGAGCAACATAATCCATCATAACTTCCACTCTAAAGTGCATGAATGGTGTATGCCCATGAGGCTCCCTATCCTTCCTTATGGGCTGTGAATGAAGTGACAACACCAAGTAAGACTGTGAATTTTGGCAGACTTACATAAAAATGATACGTCTGTTGACTGTGAATGTACATGTTTGGTTCGATATGTTAACTGTCTCACTTGCTGCTATAATGTGTAGGTCCAAGTTAAGGAAATCTGTAGTTTTGATCTCTCCCTCTCTTCCCTTTCCTTTATTTCATGACTACCTCCGTGTTAATCATCTCTCAGCTGACTTAACCAGAGGTGTATAATCCAGGTTCAGAAAGTAAAAGTCCTCACCAGGATTTTGCTCAGGCATCCTGGATTGTGTTGATTCCACTCATTTTACCTGGATTGCACTAATTAGAAAATTTAGCAAGCTTGAGCAAAATCCTGGTGAGGACTTTTACTTTCTGAACCTGGATTATACACCTCTGGACTTAACCATATAGTATACTTGCTATAGCACGACACATAGCAAGTATACTATACATCAGTTACATCAGTTATGGTTATGTATGAGACTGGCTATATTGTGGTTGCCTTACAAATAGCAGTCCTGTGGTTCTGTACTACTACTACTAATCCCAATCTAAACTCCTCTATTATTCTAACATACTTCATGCTTGTGGGCATAAATTCCAGTATAGTTGATTTCACGCCATTGAGTTTTCCTTGTCTGTTAAGACCTCCACCCCATACATGCACATAAACACTTTCACACAAGAACACATGCATGCACACACGTACACACACTCACACACACATACACGTATGTACGAACACATTTGTTCACACATGCACATACAGTCCCTGACATAAGTTCTGTTGCTTATCCATGTTGTGGAAACAAAAGCTTATAACCTGACTTTTAATTAATCGATTGTAAGATACATCTCACGGATGCGCCGGGACACATCAGTGATGTAACCTGGGGTCATTGGGTGTTTCAGGTCTTTCAACATCAGATACCCTCGCCCAGGTGACCCGACCGGAGGTTATCAGTCTCTGGCCTGTGTCCCAGCAGCGCTCGCCCACGGATCTGCCCTCTTAATCCATAGCCACCTTGTGGCTTTCTCAGCGGCTTCAGTTGCAGTTCTGATGGCCTTTCGCTTCACCTCCCCTGTGAGGCCCAGCACTGAGAAAACTTTGCAGAGGGACCGCCCTGCAAAATCTCGGCAGCCCACCTCCAGAGTTTCACAGAAAGTTTTCCAGCCCTGCCTCCTGCACTCATCTGCCAGTTCCTGGTACTTGGCACGTTTCCTTTCGTTGGGCTTCTCCATACGCTCTTCCCAGGGAATGGTAAGTTCCAACATGATCAATTGCTTGGTGGATTCTGACAAATTGATCTTATCGGGTCATAGCCACATAGATGTTATCCTTGCAGGAAACTTTAGTGGTTTGCCTAGATGTACTTGCAGTTGCCTGTTGCCAATCAGCCGCGGTAGTGAGGAGACCTGACCTCGCCCGTGGTTGTTTGTTGGGCTTCTCTCCCGCTCTGTGGAACTTGATGGTCTGTACCCTTCAGGAGTGAAAGATCAACAAGATTATGCGGTATGGAGATGTACGCATTGGCTAGATCCAGCCACAATACCATCAGGTCTCCCTTTCCTTCGCGTGCCTCCCTGATGAGCTGTGTCACCACTCCTGTGTGCTCCAGACAGCCAGGCACTCCAGGAATCCCCCCTTTGGCACAGAGGTGTCAATGTAGCCATTCTTCAGGAGAAACTTTGTTAGCCGTCGTGACAAGATACTGAAAAATATCTTTCCATTAACGCTTAGCAGCGAGATAGTTCTGAACTGGTTGATTTCCGTTGAATTCTCTTCCTTTGGGATTCACACACCCTTTGCACATTGCCACTGGCCTGCAACTTTCCCCCTGCGCCAGATCACCCTCAAACTCTTCTACAGGTGTCGTAGAAGTTGAGGGCAGTGCTTGTACACTTTGTTTGGAACACCACTGGGGCCATGGGCTGAAGCTGTTCTTGCTTCCTTCACAACCTCCTGAACTTCCATCCAACTGGGCTCTCTCATTGTGAAATCCTCTGTTGGAGCTTGCGGGCTTATCAGGGCCCTCTGTGGTTCTAGCTCCTGATCTCTCTCCGGGTCGCTGAGGGTGTTGTGCAGAAAGGTATTTACCTCTGCAGATGAGCACATTAGGCTGCCACTACGCCTGGCCCCTAGCAGGTTCTTTGTGAAGGTGAAGGGGTTGGAGAGGAAGGCAGCACACTTCCTTGCTCGTTCCTTTGCCCGCCTTCAATGTCCCTCTGCCTGGTATAGCGTCATGAGCTTCTTCCTCAGTATGTTGCGGAGCTCAGCGAGTGGTTGTTTCTCTTCCTCTCTAACTACCTTGTACTGTTTCCTGAGACTCCGGAGTTCTTGGCATAGTCAAGTTTTTTTGATGTGGGGAGGGAGAGGACGCTGGCGTGGATTGCTCGCCGCTTCTCCACTTAAAGTCGACTTAAAGTTGTCTTAAAGCTAATTAAGAAGCTAATCGATTAATATAAATCGAAGTTAGTCGATTGAAATTAAATTAGAAATTGTATTTTACACGGGATGTTACTTTCCCTATTATATGTTGTGTCCATTGCTGAGGTAGCGCTGTTTAGTACCGATACAATGTTGAGTTATTCCTTTGATCAGTTGATGAAATTCAACAACTACACAACTCTGTCGTGTTTACCAGTCATTAAAGAACTTGGACTACTTCGCCGACAGCATTATATGCACAGAGGCTCCTGGAGAAAGTTTGTTTATTAACGGACTGTCCACGCCATTCCTTCCTTCTGGTCAGCTGCGCATCCTGTCGCATCGCAAACACGTCATCAGTACACTGCTGCTTCTAGAACTAGTAGCGGTACAGTTTCTATGGCAACGCTACTCACTGAGCAGAATGGAAAATATGGAGTGGATTTTAACCTTCTTCAACCAGTGCAAAGATTCAGAGACTCATCCAACATCAAAATCGAGCTGTTTAACGCACAATCGCTAACCAACAAATCCTACTTTATTCACAACCACATTCTGGCCAAGTCTCTAGATTTAATATGCATCACAGAAACCTGGCATCAATCAGAAGTGTATTCTGTTTTAAATGAGACCTGTCCCCCTGGCTACAGCTATCTACAGAAAGCCCATAATACTGGTTGTGGTGGAGGTCTGGCTGTCATTTACCGCAGTGATTTGGAGCTTAACCCTCTGCCCTTACCTGAACTGTCTTCCTTTGAAGGCCTGGCACTCAAACTTAAACGACCTTTGTCTGTGACAATGCTGCTCATATACCGACCACCGAAACCTAAACCAACTTTCATTTCTGAGATTTACAGCCTTCTCTCTACTTTTTGCACATCATCTACCAACATTTTAGTAATAACTAAAATAACACATCCTAGATCTCAATGAATAAAATATTCAGGTAGTCTCATGCTACCGCTATGGTGAGAGAACTGACAAAATGCAAAAGTGACCAAAACATCAGCCAGAAAGGATGAGAACAGAGAAATGGTCTGTGGTCACCACCTGCAGAACCACTCCTTTAGAGGGAGTGTCTTGCTAATTGCCTCTCATTTCTACCTGTTGTCTGTTCCACTTGCACAACAGCAGTTGAAATTGATTCACAATCAGTGTTGCTTCCACACAAGTGTGGTTGACTTGGAGTTACATTGTGTTGTTTTAAGTGTTCCATTTATTTTTTGAGCATTGTATAATGAAAAGTAAAAAATAAAATAAAATAAAAGTCTTAATTATTATTTTTTTAAGTTCTAAGGGCCCAAGGTACAGTATACAGACAATGACTCATATATTGAAAAAGAACTATCATTATAGATGTAAATTCAGATTGTGAGCTCCTGAGGTTCTCTTCAGGGAAAAGGGGTTTGTGACTTCCTGACATCATTTGTAAACATCACACTATATATAGGTTGGAGTACTAAGAATGGGACTTAAGTGGCTGAGTGATAGTTAGCAGCACTTACTATACAATCAGTTGTGGATCCTGTGGATATGTTACACTGATATTTCTGGGGAATTATGCTTTTAAATTTATTTCAAAGCTTGTTATCCAGTTTTACATCCAAAAGGAGTAATGGAAAATTCTACTGGAGAGTTCATGTTTGTTCTTCATGGACTGAATGACACAAAGGCAAACAAACACATTTACTTTGCAATTAGTCTTGTTGTTTATATAACAACTCTGTTTGTAAATTTGATGCTAGTTATCATTGTTATACTTGACAAGACACTTCATGAGCCTATGTATCTGTTCATATGTAATTTGTATATAAATGGTATAGGTGGTGCTTCTGCTTTCTATCCAAAGATCCTTGCTGATCTTTTTTCAGACATTCATGTAATTTCATATACTGGTTGTCTAACACAAATGTGTGCAATTTACTGGTATCTTTTCTGTGAATTTACAAGTCTTACTATCATGGCATATGACAGATATCTAGCTATTTGTAAGCCTCTGGAATATCACTCTATTATGACACACCAGATGGTGGTGAAACTGTTGGTTTGTACCTGGCTTTTCACCTTTCTAGAAACATCTGTTGGGGCTGCATTGACATCTCGTCTAACCTTATGTGGTAATGAGATTGACAAGCTTTACTGCTTTAACTGGGATGTTGTAAAGCTTTCCTGTACAGATATCACTTTGGACAATTTTTATGGATATATTTTAATTTTTTCTCATGCTTGCCAGTCTGGGTTCATCATTATTTCATATGTTCATATTGTCAATGCATCTTTGCGCTCCAAGACAGAGCAAGTGAAATTCATGCAGACATGCCTGCCCCATTTAATAACTCTCACTAACTTCTATGTTTCCCTGTTGCTTGACGTTTTGTGTGCTCGCTATGGCAGAGGAGAGAGACTTCAGGCTCTGCGCAATATTTTAGGCATAGAGTTTCTCGTGGTGCCTCCTCTCCTAAATCCCATCATATATGGGATCAGAATGACGCAGATTCGTAGCCGGTTTGTAAAAATATACAATCAGAAAATTAAAGCTGTTGGGCAGGGGCGAGGCTAGGGTATTTTTAGTGGTGCTAGAGCACCACCGTGAGGTTGCTCAGCACCCCCTGGCTCAACACATTTTTTAAATATTATATTATGCAAAAAACTTGCTCTGCACCTGCGCAATACTTTGGTATTGTGCCTCTGTGAGCACTGGGGGCTGGGCACCCCTAAAGACCAGATCCTAAAATCGCCCCTGCTGTTGGGTGAAACAGGATGAGGGTTTTGTTTGTTGTTGGTTTTTGGTGTTGAACTACCCGAGTGACACACTGTACAGTCAAACAAAACATTTATTTTCTGCACTTTATAAATAATCCTGTAGTAATAAAGAACTGTATTGGAAGGTACAGAAATGTTGGTTTAAAAACAATACAATTACAAAATGTTACTGGAGGTGGAATTTCTTATTGTGTCTCCACTTCTACATGCCTTCATTTATGGGACAAATTGAAATACACAGGAGGTTTGTGAAAAAAATGCAGCTATTAATTGAGATAAATTGTATCAGTTTTTATAGCATTATAGCCAGTTTCACTACTATCTGAAGGTTTACACTTCAACTTGCATATAAGGATTAAAGAATTTTAGAACCAGATGCAGAAATCCGGGTTATAAATCTCGATTGTTTATGGTAATGCATTTAAAATGTTAAATACATTTTTTTGGTAGTTTGCTCAGTAAAGCTTAGGTTCACTAAAACATTCTGACATGATATATGTATTAGATTTTATTTTAACATAAGTCAAATTCAACTTCCACTATTTTGTAGGTAATTTATGAGACTGAAAGCTTTAAGAACTTTGACTGGCACTTATAATAGTAAAATGGTCAAATTTTGCAGGTCAGGTTCACAAAAACATTTTGACCTTCATGTACGAATAAAATTTACATACCAGTCTGTGGCACAAGAAGAAAGCAACTGAAGACAACAGTAGGCTTGCATATTCATACTATGTTAACTTATGTGAAGGAAAGCAGTACTAAAATAATTTTGTTTGCTTTATTAATTTCCTTTTTAGAACAAATTAAACTATAAGGTTTATTTATTTTTAAAGGTTTAGCTTATGGGTAGACCGATAAATTTGCTTACCCATTGAGTAAACAATACAATTTAATATTTAAATTGAAGGCAATTCCACGTTGTTGGTTGGTCTTACAATTCTAACACAAAAAATGTGTCCTCATAAAAATTTGTTGTAGCTTTCACACAAGAACACATGCATGCACACACGTACACACACTCACACACACATCCACACGCATACACATATGTATGAACACATTTGTTCACACATGTACATATTCACATATAGACTTGGCTAGTAGTGCTGTTCTCCCTTCTTTTATAACTATTGTATTGTGCAGTTTGACTAATAAATTGTTTCTGTGTTGAATATTGTCATCTGTGTTGCTGTATTTCAGTTATAATCCTTATGTCTAAGTTATAGCTCAATGAGTTATAGAGATTGACAAGCTTTACTGTTTCAACTGGGATGTTGTAAAGCTTTCTTGCACAGATATCACTTTGCACAATTTTTATGGGTATATTTTAAATTCTCATGCTTGCCAATTATATAGCTGTTGTAAGATACATCTCACGTATGCGCCGGGACACATCATCAGTGATGTAACCTGGGGTCATTGGGTGTTTCAGGTCTTTCAACATCAGATACCCTCGCCCAGGTGACCCGACCGGAGGTTATCAGTCTCTGGCCTGTGTCCCAGCAGCGCTCGCCCACGGATCTGCCGTCTTAATCCATAGCCACCTTGTGGCTTTCTCGGCGGCTTCAGTTGCAGTTCTGATGGCCTTTCGCTTCACCTCCCCTGTGAGGCCCAGCACTGAGAAAACTTTGCAGAGGGACCGCCCTGCAAAATCTCGGCAGCCCACCTCCAGAGTTTCACAGAAAGTTTTCCAGCCCTGCCTCCTGCACTCATCTGCCAGTTCCTGGTACTTGCCACATTTCCTTTCGTTGGCCTTCTCCATACGCTCTTCCCAGGGAATGGTAAGTTCCAACATGATCAATTACTTGGTGGATTCTGACAAATGGATCATATCAGGTCTTAGTCACATAGATGTCATCCTTGCAGGAAACGTTAGTGGTTTGTCTAGATCTACTTGCAGTTGCCAGTTGCCAATCAGCCGCGGTGGTGAGGAGACCTGACCATGCCCGTGGTTGTTTGTCAGGCTTCTCTCCCGCTCTGTGGAACTTGATTGTCTGCATCCTTTAGGAGTGAAAGCTCAACAAGCTTATGCAGTATGGAGACGTACGCATTGGCTAGATCCATTATCTAGTTCGTTATCCTGTGCCGATACCGTAAGGTCCTTCCGGTTGGGGCTCTCATTCTCCCCACCTCTCTGGCTCCCCTGGGGGTATATCTCAGAAGGCTTCTTCATAGTGTTTGTTGTGTTTCTCCCTCACGGGAGACTCAGGTTGGTGTGATGGGCCTTCCTGTCCCGTTCGCCATCTTTCCAAGCTGTCAGCTGTCTTTCCAGTTGTCACCAGACTGTCCCTGGTTGCCACCCAATCTGTTCCTGAGTGACCTGTCTGTCACTGGCTAGCTCAGTTATAGCTCTGGACATGACCAAGGTCCAGAAAGGCATGGGTAAGAATACCAGAGGAGACAAACACCAGTACTCCATGAATGGTTAAAACAGGCACTCAAGACTGTAGGACCAGAGAGAACAAAATGTGAGTAAGTGAGGAGGGGGACAGTGAGGACAAAAGGGGTGGAAGATGTGTGTGGTGAATGGCACAATAAATACATATTGAAAGAGTACTATCATTGCACATGTTAATTCAGATGGTGAGCTCACAAAATTGTCTCTTCAGGGAAAAAGAGATCCGAACGTCATCATTTGTAAACATAACACATAAAATGGCACAAACCTATATATTGGCTGGAGTACTAGGCATGGGACTTAAGTGAATGTGTGAAAGCAGCACTTACTATATAATCACACTTACAGTTGTGGATCCTGTGGATATGTTACACTGTGATATTTCTGAGGAATGGTGTTTTTAAGTTTATTTCAATTTATTTCAGTTGCATCCAAAAGGAGTAATGGAAAATTCTACTGGAGAGTTCATATTTTTTCTTCATGGACTGAATGACACAAAGGCAAACAAACACATTTACTTTGGAGTTGGTCTTGTTGTGTATGTAGCAACTCTGTTTGTAAATTTTACACTAGTTATTATTGTTGTACTTGACAAGACACTTCATGAGCCTATGTATCTGTTCATATGTAATTTGTATATAAATGCATTAGTCGGTTCTTCTGCTTTCTATCCAAAGATACTTGCTGATCTTTTTTCAGACACTCATGTAATTTCATATACTGGTTGTCTTATACAAATATGTGCAATTTACTGGTATCTTTTCTGTGAATTTACAAGTCTAACTATAATGGCATATGACAGATATCTAGCTATTTGTAAGCCTCTGGAATATCACTCTATTATGACACACCAAATGGTGGAGAAACTGTTGGTTTCTACCTGGCTTTTCTCATTTTTAGAAACATCTGTTGGGACTGTATTGACATCTCGACTAACCTTGTGTGGTAATGTGATTGACAAGCTTTACTGCTTTAACTGGGATGTTGTTAAGCTTTCTTGCACAGATATCACTTTGGACAATATTTATGGGTATATTTTAATTTTTTCTCATGCTTGCCAATCTGGGTTCATCTTTATTTCATATGTTCATATTGTTAATGCATCTTTGCACTCCAAGACAGAACAAGTCAAATTCATGCAGACATGTCTGCCCCATTTAATAACTCTCACTAACTTCTATGTTTCCCTGTTGCTTGACGTTTTGTGTGCTCGCTATGGCAGAGGAGAGAGACTTCAGGCTCTGCGCAATATTTTAGGCATAGAGTTTCTCGTGGTGCCTCCTCTCCTAAACCCCATCATATATGGGATCCGAATGACACAGATTCGCAGCCGATTTGTAAAAATATACAATCAGAAAATTAAAGCTGTTGGGTGAAACAGGATAACAGTTTTGTTTGTTTGTTGCTATTTGGTGGTGAACTACCTGAGTGACCTAAAAATATGCAGCTCTTCATTCTGACTGAAATTTTGGCAGATGAAGTTGCATTTATAGCCAGTTTAGTTTCACTGCTAGCCAAAGAGATAGAGAAATGTTTTTTTTTTTTTTTTGTAATTCCTATACATTTAAAATTTGAAACACAATGTGTTGGTAGATTGCTCAGTAAAGCTTAGGGTCGCTAAAACATTATGACCCCATGTATGTACTACATTTTATTTCTAAACCTCCACCATATGAGACTGAATACTAAGTTTGAGCAGCACCTACTATAGTAAAACTGTCCTTGTCCCTATGAACCCATTCCCTCTCTCAGCCCCGTTTGATCCCCTTCCTGCTGTCATGGGTACAAAGATCAGAGGATGCAGAGATGAGTTGCATACAATATGTAGGTTTATTTATACAAATGATAGCTACAGAAGTAGCAGACATGTAACACTAGTGACGAAGACTTACAAAGACGAGCACGGAACAAGACTAACGCACATAATATATACTTAAAACATAACGAACACCGCGTAAAACACATTACACTAACGAGATGCCATACAGCCATACCCTCAAGTAGTACATATATAGACACAGACTACATCAACACATGCCTGAAGGGAGAGGTCCAGGGCTGTATCATGACATGACACCAGAATTTTGACTTTGATACAATCAGCATACATTTGTGATGATAAGATTACATACCGTAGCCGAATTTGAGATTTTAAAATATTTTTTCAAAGATTAATAATGATAATGCAACAACTTAACTTAAACAAGTCATTTATTATTAATGGACAGATGCATGTAAACGTATAACAATTAAAAAATATATATGTAAAACAAAAATGTGACCATATGTCTGAATCACAATATTTATAAAAAAAAATGTAACTTGTATTAATCACATCAAAGACTGTGATGTTATTTTTTGTGTAAAAAACTCCACAGACAATAGTACTAACTGTAATGTCGGGTGCGTGGGAAGGACGAGGCTCGAAGTCCGATGCAATCACAAACGTCACGTTTATTATGAGACAAAAATAGCGCAGACAGTGCACATATAACATATACACCAGGTATCACCAAATGGCGGACCGCGGTCCGGATCCGGACCCGAACGCCGTCCTGTCCGGACCCAATCACATTCCTGATTAACTGGATACGGACCCAAATGCCAAAAAAATTTTAACGGGAGACTATATTTTAAACCGGAGAATTTATTTTCAGACGAGTGTTACGTTCACCACCCATTTGAGTGTTACGTTCGCGCCGCCCCCCCCCCCCCCCCCCCCCGCTCAACAACTTTCGTTCGCCACCGCGGATCCGGACCTAAGGTCTGAGCTATCTGCCAAAAATGGACCGCGGAAAGATTTAATTGATTACCCCTGATATACACACTCACATGTGAGACTCAGACAAAGACGAGCACGGGACACTGCGCAAACGCACATTAAATAGACTGACCACATAATTCCCGAGTGATCACGAGACGAGGCACAGGTGAGACTGATGAACACACTCACACATCCACACCCACAAAGATACACAGACGCAGACAAATAGACGTAGACATAAACACATGCCAGGTCAGGGGCTGTAGCGTGACAGAGCCCCCCACCATGGGCACTACCCGTCCCGGGGTAGTGGGTAGAACCCACACCGATGGGCGGATCCGGAGCCCTCAGTCCTGTGTCTGGGAGATGACCGCCTTCGGTGGAGAGTCCGCCACGAACAGCCTAGAACACCCTCCCTGGGAAGACGGGGGAAAACACGTTAGACACACACAACGGCACGTTGACGAAAACACAAACAGGAACAGTAACACACAGAGGTACAAAAGGGGAAAGGGGAATCGGGATGAACACTGTGACAGACACAAACACAGGTACTGGCAGACACACGGAACACATTTTTCATGGTCAGAAGAGCTGTCAAGGGAGAAAATCCTCCCTGGCCTGCAGGCACTGCAGTGGGCGGTAGAACGCTCGCCCTTGGCGTGAATCCACCGCGCGCGGCGAACGCTCCGGCAGCCCTCTCGGTGGGAGCGCGACCAGTCGCTTGGGAAGCCGTCGGAGGACGCGGCGCAGGGTACACCTGCCGCCTTTCCGTCTCCTCCCTCCGAACTCCCCCCAGGGGACCCCCACTTCCCTCCACTTCGCTCCACCGACCGTGTCCCGTGTGATGGTTTCTCCAGCTCCATCTCTTCCTCCTCAGAGCCGCCCGAACTCCCCCTCATTGGCTCCTCTGGTGTTTCGCCCCGGGAGCAGTCCATTAGGCTGCCCTCGGGGCAGGAAAGAGGCACGCCTTCTCTTAAACGCCTCTTCTCCCTCACGGTCTCCCTGGAGTAATCAGTGGGCGTTGGGCTTTCCCTCTCCCTTGCGGTGCAGGACGCGCCCTCCGAGTACTCGGATGGAGGAGGGCTTGGAGTAGCTGGCTCCGCATTCTGTCTCCTCCTCTCCCGAGTCCTCACTCCCAAACTCTTCCTCAGGGGGAGTCACGCCCACCATCCCCGCGTATACCACCAACGGGTCTTCAGGGAGGCATGAAAACAACGTAGTGGGAAACTGCCAGCTGCCAGGGGAGAGGAGTCCCTCGTCAGGGAGCGGAATTCCACTCGCCAAGCCTGCTGGGCAGCCTGACGGTAATGTTCCACTTTCAACTCCTCTGTAACCTCTCTTGCATACCGTAGCAGAGCCGCACACACCGGGTCCTGCTCAAGCTCCGCCTATGTCGCGGGAGCATCATGGCGTCGCCCAGGGGAAGAGGGGTGGTGGTGTCGACTCACCCTCTTCCCCTTCTTGGCACGAGAAGACCTTCCTGGCATTTTCCACGTTTCGGCTCGTGTTTCTGTAACGTTGGGAGCGTGGGAAAGGATGAGGCTCGAAGTCAGACGCATTCACGAACGTCACGTTTATTATGACACAAAAATAGCACAGACAGCGCACATATAACATATACACACTCACGTGTGAGACTAAAACAAAGACGAGCACGGGACACTGCGCGAACGCACATTAACTAGACTGACCACATAATTCCAGAGTGACCACGAGACGAGGCACAGGTGAGACTGATGAACACACTCACACATCCACACCCATGAAGATACACAGACGCAGACGACTAGACGTAGACCACATAAACACACGCCCAAAGGGGAAGGGTCAGGGGCTGTAGCGTGACACTAACATAATACATAATCTGCTTAGTAAGAGGTTCAGTCTTAAGGGAGATGTAAACCTCACATGATAGATTTCAAATCTGTATATAAGCAAGAATAACTTGCTGTGTGATCCAGTCAAAAAAATTTACCCTCATCTGGATGTGGACAAATTTCAATCAAAAAATATTCAGTTGATTTTTCTCTTAATTTATTTTCATAGGAAATGATGCTGTTAAAAGTGGAAAGCTTGTCATTTGGTTTTGTTCCTAAATGTACTGAAGAAACATGGAAAATTATTCTTCAGAGTTTATGTTTGTGCTTCAAGGACTGAATGACACAAGAACACACAAACAAGTTTACTTTGCAATCGGTCTCGCTATGTATATTGTGACCCTGTTTGTAAATATGACACTAAATATAGCCGCAAGCGGCGATTGGCGGGTTCACACACAAATAGGCATATTTTGGCCTCAATAGGCAAATGGAAGCCCAAAAGGTCCTTTAGACCTAAAAGTGAAAAGAAGCTGTTTGGGTTTGGCCAGTGTGTGCTCTACAGATAGTGTGTGATGACATCTGCGTGTGTCAGAAAGGGAGACACAGAAATAGCACATCTGGCTAGGGCTGCATCTATGTGAACAATATAGGAAGGCCTGCATGTGTCCATACATGATTGGGCCTGTATATCACCAACAGAGAGATTGAGGGAGCCAGAGACTATGCTTTGTTAATTCACTCCTTGCACACCTTGCACGCCTAACATGACTGCCCGTGTATTCAAAGTATGAATGTAGTCTGCAAAGCCTGCCATAACATGACTGACATGACTGGCATGACTGACATAACTGATATGACTGAAATGACATCACTGGCATGATGAACAAAAGTAACATGACTGATATGACTGACATAACTGGAATGAGTGACATGACTGGCATGACTGTAATGACATGACTGATATGACTGACATGACTTATGTCTGACATGACTGGACTGACATGACTGATATGACTGGACTGACATGACTGACATGACTGGACTGACATGACTGTTATGACTGTACAGATATGCATACAAACTATACATACATTTAGGTAGAAGTGTGTGTGTGTGTGTGTGGTAGTGTATGTACTCAAACTATGACAACATATACTAATACATACATACATAAGTATACATAGAAACTATACATACATATAGGTATAAAGGTGTGTGTGTGTGTCTGTGTGTTTGTGTGAGAGAGAGAGACAAAAAAGAAGCCAAATATCAGTTTGTATAAGCATGTGTTAGTCACTGAGATATGGGTGGGTATGGCTAGGGAAGTGTCATTGTGAATGCTATAGGAAGGCCTGCTTGCGCCTGTATGTGTGTGTGCCTGGTTAATAGACACAGAGAGATCTAGGTAGCCAGAGCAATGTTTACTTAGGGCACAGAGATGGGAGGGGGAATGTGGGTGAGAGTGTGAGAGAGACTGAGAGTGTGAGTTTCAGCTTGCGTGCGTGTGAGAAGGAGAAGGTGACAGAGGGACTTTACATGCATTTTTATGCATTGTATATAATACTGCACTGTAGAGCCATACGATAACCGATTTAGATGAAACTTGACAAATTTGTTCAGGATGGGATTCTGAATGGGCTTGTGCATTTTGGTCAGAATTGGATAAAATATGAAAGAGCTTTAAGAATATGAATATTATATGTATCGATGCTGTCCATTAAAAAAATATTTAGCAGGTATAAGTGTCCTCAAATCCAAAATCTTTGGATTGTTTTTTGATTTCACACTCTGTAGAGTATTATAAGACTTTGCTTGACATGATAGTATGAAAATCCTAGGAGCAGTATGAAAAGTGATGATTTCAGACTATTATTAACTGTAAATAAACTGTGCATTTTTTAATAGGACATGTAATGGGAAAGTTGTTCGCACTACTGCAAGGAATCAAAAGAGTCCAATTGCATGTTCCCAAGTGGAATTATGTAGGGGATACACTTGCTTTTTTTGCAAGAGCGCCCCCCAGTGGCCAATCGACACCCGGCTGGATTATGTCATGGGGGGCGTGCACTTGTCCACACCCAAGAGGTTTCGTGCAGATCGACCAATGGTAAGCCTGTCAAACGCGTGCCGATCACTGATTGGCCGATTACGTCAGCCATTTTGGAAGTATGGCATGTCTGCTTTAGGACCTGGTTTCCAGAGGCCCATAGATGATGTCTGTCAAGTTTCATGTGGATCGGCCAATCTGAGTGCATGGGGCAAATTTTTGCATGTTATAGCGCCCCCTAGCAGGTGAGGTATGGCAACCTCTGCGAGCTGCCCCAGACCCTCACAGGGAAGCTGTCTGTGAAGTGCCATCTCATTACATGCAAGTTTTCTTAAGTTAGAGCTCCATATGTGCAAAATTTACTATTGAATTTACGCCCCCTCATTTGATTGGCTTATACTGACTAGGTAGTGAAGAAATTAGCATTTTTGTTGGATACATTTTAAAGTTCAGACTCTTCTGAACGTTTTGATACCACATATGTGCATGTATGTGAAAAATCCAGGGACTAGTTCGCGCTCAAAAATGTGTGTGATTTTGCACATTATGCAAATTAACTCGAAATCTAAGTGGGCGGAGCTTAATGGTTGTATATTAATTGTCCTATTGAATTTAGTCAAGGAATGTATAGGAACTGGAATTTTGGTTCTAGGACCTACGGTGTAGGAGATATGGACAAAAAGTCAATGTGGTCTGCTATAGCGCCACCATCAGGCCAATTTGGGTCCCTGTATGGGAATCTGGTCCTTGGAGTTAACTGAACCTTTTTGCCAAGTTTGGGGTTTCTAGGCATTACGGTCTAGGCTGCACAATGCGTTTTAGGTCAAAAAATGGGACAAAGAATAAGAAAAAATATAGCCGCAAGCGGCGATTGGCGGGTTCACACACAAATAGGCATATTTTGGCCTCAATAGGCAAAAGGAAGCCCAAAAGGTCCTTTAGACCTAAAAGTGAAAAGAAGCTGTTTGGGTTTGGCCAGTGTGTGCTCTACAGATAGAGTGTGATGACATCTGCGTGTGTCAGAAAGGGAGACACAGAAATAGCACATCTGGCTAGGGCTGCATCTATGTGAACAATATAGGAAGGCCTGCATTTGTCTATACATGATTGGGCCTGTATATTACAGACAGAGAGAGATTGAGGGTGCCAGAGACTATGCTTTGTTAATTCACTCCTTGCACACCTTGCACGCCTAACATGACTGCCCGTGTATTCAAAGTATGAATGTAGTCTGCAAAGCCTGGCATTACATGACTGACATGACTGGCATGACTGGCATGACTGACATAACTGATATGACTGGCATGACTGAAATGACATCACTGGCATGATGAACAAAAGTAATATGACTGATATGACTGACATAACTGGAATGAGTGACATGACTGGCATGACTGTAATGACATGACTGATATGACTGACATGACTTATGTCTGACATGACTGGACTGACATGACTGATATGACTGGACTGAAATGACTGACATGACTGGACTGACATGACTGTTATGACTGGACAGATATGCATACAAACTATACATACATTTAGGTAGAAGTGTGTGTGTGTGTGTGTGTGTGTGTGTGTGTGTGTGTGGTAGTGTATGTACTCAAACTATGACAACATATACTAATACATACATACATAAGTATACATAGAAACTATACATACATATAGGTATAAAGGTGTGTGTGTCTGTGTGTTTGTGTGAGAGAGAGACAAAAAAGAAGCCAAATATCAGTTTGTATGAGCATGTGTTAGTCACTGGGATATGGGTGGGTATGGCTAGGGAAGTGTCATTGTGAATGCTATAGGAAGGCCTGCTTGCGCCTGTATGTGTGTGTGCCTGGTTAATAGACACAGAGAGATCTAGGTAGCCAGAGCAATGTTTACTTAGGGCACAGAGATGGGAGGGGGAATGTGGGTGAGAGTGTGAGAGAGACTGAGAGTGTGAGTTTCAGCTTGCGTGCGTGTGAGAAGGAGAAGGTGACAGAGGGACTTTACATGCATTTTTATGCATTGTATATAATACTGCACTGTAGAGCCATACGATAACCGATTTAGATGAAACTTGACAAATTTGTTCAGGATGGGATTCTGAATGGGCTTGTGCATTTTGGTCAGAATTGGATAAAATATGAAAGAGCTTTAAGAATATGAATATTATATGTATCGATGCTGTCCATTAAAAAAATATTTAGCAGGTATAAGTGTCCTCAAATCCAAAATCTTTGGATTGTTTTTTGATTTCACACTCTGTAGAGTATTATAAGACTTTGCTTGACATGATAGTATGAAAATCCTAGGAGGAGTATGAAAAGTGATGATTTCAAACTATTATTAACTGTAAATAAACTGTGCATTTTTTAATAGGACATGTAATGGGAAAGTTGTTCGCACTACTGCAAGGAATCAAAAGAGTCCAATTGCATGTTCCCAAGTGGAATTATGTAGAGGATACACTTGCTTTTTTTGCAATAGCGCCCCCCAGTGGCCAATCGACACCCAGCTGGATTATGTCATAGGGGGCGTGCACTTGTCCACACCCAAGAGGTTTCGTGCAGATCGACCAATGGTAAGCCTGTCAAACGCGTGCCGATCACTGATTGGCCGATTACGTCAGCCATTTTGGAAGTATGGCATGTCTGCTTTAGGACCTGGTTCCCAGAGGCCCATAGATGATGTCTGCCAAGTTTCATGTGGATCGGCCAATCTGAGTGCATGGGGCAAATTTTTGCATGTTATAGCGCCCCCTAGCAGGTGAGGTATGGCAACCTCTGCAAGCTGCCCCAGACCCTCACAGGGAAGCTGTCTGTGAAGTGCCATCTCATTACATGCAAGTTTTGTTAAGTTAGAGCTCCATATGCGCAAAATTTACTATTGAATTTACGCCCCCTCATTTGATTGGCTTATACTGACTAGGTAGTGAAGAAATTAGCATTTTTGTTGGATACATTTTAAAGTTCAGACTCTTCTGAACGTTTTGATACCACATATGTGCATGTATGTGAAAAATCCAGGGACTAGTTCGCGCTCAAAGATGTGTGTGATTTTGCACATTATGCAAATTAACTCGAAATCTAAGTGGGCGGAGCTAAAGGGTCCTAGAGGCTTTTTTGTTTGGTTTGATCCAAGGAATCCATCAGAAGTGGAATTTCGTTTCTATGACCTACGGTGTAGGAGATATGGACCAAAACGCAAAATGCTGCGCTATAGCGCCACCATCAGGCCAATGTGGGTCATTGTCTGGGTTTCCCTCATTGCACCTCTGGTGCACCTGTCTGACAAGTTTGGTGTTTCTGGGCCTTACGGTCTAGGCTGCAGTATGCGTTTTACAGCCTGAAAAATAATAATAATAAGAAGAAATATAGCCGCAAGCGGCGATTGGCGGGTTCACACACAAATAGGCATATTTTGGCCTCAATAGGCAAAAGGAAGCCCAAAAGGTCCTTTAGACCTAAAAGTGAAAAGAAGCTGTTTGGGTTTGGCCAGTGTGTGCTCTACAGATAGTGTGTGATGACATCTGCGTGTGTCAGAAAGGGAGACACAGAAATAGCACATCTGGCTAGGGCTGCATCTATGTGAACAATATAGGAATAACTGGAATGAGTGACATGACTGGCATGACTGTAATGACATGACTGATATGACTGACATGACTTATGTCTGACATGACTGGACTGACATGACTGATATGACTGGACTGAAATGACTGACATGACTGGACTGACATGACTGTTATGACTGGACAGATATGCATACAAACTATACATACATTTAGGTAGAAGTGTGTGTGTGTGTGTGTGTGTGTGTGTGTGGTAGTGTATGTACTGAAACTATGACAACATATACTAATACATACATACATAAGTATACATAGAAACTATACATACATATAGGTATAAAGGTGTGTGTGTCTGTGTGTTTGTGTGAGAGAGAGAGACAAAAAAGAAGCCAAATATCAGTTTGTATGAGCATGTGTTAGTCACTGAGATATGGGTGGGTATGGCTAGGGAAGTGTCATTGTGAATGCTATAGGAAGGCCTGCTTGTGCCTGTATGTGTGTGTGCCTGGTTAATAGACACAGAGAGATCTAGGTAGCCAGAGCAATGTTTACTTAGGGCACAGAGATGGGAGGGGGAATGTGGGTGAGAGTGTGAGAGAGACTGAGAGTGTGAGTTTCAGCTTGCGTGCGTGTGAGAAGGAGAAGGTGACAGAGGGACTTTACATGCATTCTTATGCATTGTATATAATACTGCACTGTAGAGCCATACGATAACCGATTTAGATGAAACTTGACAAATTTGTTCAGGATGGGATTCTGAATGGGCTTGTGCATTTTGGTCAGAATTGGGTAAAATATGAAAGAGTTTTAAGAATATGAATATTATATGTATCGATGCTGTCCATTAAAAAAATATTTAGCAGGTATAAGTGTCCTCAAATCCAAACTCTTTGGATTGTTTTTTGATTTCACACTCTGTAGAGTATTATAAGACTTTGCTTGACATGATAGTATGAAAATCCTAGGAGCAGTATGAAAAGTGATGATTTCAAACTGTTATTAACTGTAAATAAACTGTGCATTTTTTAATAGGACTTGTAATGGGAAAGTTGTTCGCACTACTGCAAGGAATCAAAAGAGTCCAATTGCATGTTCCCAAGTGGAATTATGTAGGGGATACACTTGCTTTTTTTGCAATAGCGCCCCCCAGTGGCCAATCGACACCCGGCTGGATTATGTCATAGGGGGCATGCACTTGTCCACACCCAAGAGGTTTCGTGCAGATCGACCAATGGTAAGCCTGTCAAACGCGTGCCGATCACTGATTGGCCGATTACGTCAGCCATTTTGGAAGTATGGCATGTCTGCTTTAGGATCTGGTTTCCAGAGGCCCATAGATGATGTCTGTCAAGTTTCATGTGAATCGGCCAATCTGAGTGCATGGGGCAAATTTTTGCATGTTATAGCGCCCCCTAGCAGGTGAGGTATGGCAACCTCTGCGAGCTGCCCCAGACCCTCACACAGAAGCTGTCTGTGAAGTGCCATCTCATTACATGCAAGTTTTCTTAAGTTAGAGCTCCATATGTGCAAAATTTACTATTGAATTTACGCCCCCTCATTTGATTGGCTTATACTGACTAGGTAGTGAAGAAATTAGCATTTTTGTTGGATACATTTTAAAGTTCAGACTCTTCTGAACGTTTTGATACCACATATGTGCATGTATGTGAAAAATCCAGGGACTAGTTCGCGCTCAAAGATGTGTGTGATTTTGCACATTATGCAAATTAACTCGAAATCTAAGTGGGCGGAGCTTAATGGTTGTATATTAATTGTCCTATTGAATTTAGTCAAGGAATGCATAGGAACTGGAATTTTGGTTCTAGGACCTACGGTGTAGGAGATATGGACAAAAAGTCAATATGCTCTGCTATAGCGCCACCATCAGGCCAATTTGGGTCCCTGTATGGGAATCTGGTCCTTGGAGTTAACTGAACCTTTTTGCCAAGATTGGGTTTTCTAGGCATTACGGTCTAGGCTGCACGATGCATTTTATGTCAAAAAATGGGCAAAAGAATAAGAAGAAAAATAAGAAAAATACCAGCAATTACAATAGGGTTCCCACACTGTGTGTGTGAACCCTAAAAACTCGAGCAATTACAATAGGGTTCCCACACTATGTGTGTGAACCCTAACAAGCGGCGATTGGCGGGTTCACACACAAATAGGCATATTTTGGCCTCAATAGGCAAAAGGAAGCCCAAAAGGTCCTTTAGACCTAAAAGTGAAAAGAAGCTGTTTGGGTTTGGCCAGTGTGTGCTCTACAGATAGTGTGTGATGACATCTGCGTGTGTCAGAAAGGGAGACACAGAAATAGCACATCTGGCTAGGGCTGCATCTATGTGAACAATATAGGAAGGCCTGCATGTGTCTATACATGATTGGGCCTGTATATTACAGACAGAGAGAGATTGAGGGTGCCAGAGACTATGCTTTGTTAATTCACTCCTTGCACACCTTGCACGCCTAACATGACTGCCCGTGTATTCAAAGTATGAATGTAGTCTGCAAAGCCTGGCATTACATGACTGACATGACTGGCATGACTGACATAACTGATATGACTGGCATGACTGAAATGACATCACTGGCATGATGAACAAAAGTAATATGACTGATATGACTGACATAACTGGAATTAGTGACATGACTGGCATGACTGTAATGACATGACTGATATGACTGACATGACTTATGTCTGACATGACTGGACTGACATGACTGATATGACTGGACTGAAATGACTGACATGACTGGACTGACATGACTGTTATGACTGTACAGATATGCATACAAACTATACATACATTTAGGTAGAAGTGTGTGTGTGTGTGTGTGGTAGTGTATGTACTCAAACTATGACAACATATACTAATACATACATACATAAGTATACATAGAAACTATACATACATATAGGTATAAAGGTGTGTGTGTCTGTGTTTGTGTGAGAGAGAGACAAAAAAGAAGCCAAATATCAGTTTGTATAAGCATGTGTTAGTCACTGAGATATGGGTGGGTATGGCTAGGGAAGTGTCATTGTGAATGCTATAGGAAGGCCTGCTTGCGCCTGTATGTGTGTGTGCCTGGTTAATAGACACAGAGAGATCTAGGTAGCCAGAGCAATGTTTACTTAGGGCACAGAGATGGGAGGGGGAATGTGGGTGAGAGTGTGAGAGAGACTGAGTGTCTGTGAGTTTCAGCTTGCGTGCGTGTGAGAAGGAGAAGGTGACAGAGGGACTTTACATGCATTTTAATGCATTGTATATAATACTGCACTGTAGAGCCATACGATAACAGATTTAGATGAAACTTGACAAATTTGTTCAGGATGGGATTCTGAATGGGCTTGTGCATTTTGGTCAGAATTGGGTAAAATATGAAAGAGCTTTAAGAATATGAATATTATATGTATCGATGCTGTCCATTAAAAAAAATATTTAGCAGGTATAAGTGTCCTCAAATCCAAAATCTTTGGATTGTTTTTTGATTTCACACTCTGTAGAGTATTATAAGACTTTGCTTGACATGATAGTATGAAAATCCTAGGAGGAGTATGAAAAGTGATGATTTCAAACTATTATTAACTGTAAATAAACTGTGCATTTTTTAATAGGACATGTAATGGGAAAGTTGTTCGCACTACTGCAAGGAATCAAAAGAGTCCAACTGCATGTTCCCAAGTGGAATTATGTAGGGGATACACTTGCTTTTTTTGCAATAGCGCCCCCCAGTGGCCAATCGACACCCGGCTGGATTATGTTATAGGGGGCGTGCACTTGTCCACACCCAAGAGGTTTCGTGCAGATCGACCAATGGTAAGCCTGTCAAACGCGTGCCGATCACTGATTGGCCGATTACGTCAGCCATTTTGGAAGTATGGCATGTCTGCTTTAGGACCTGGTTCCCAGAGGCCCATAGATGATGTCTGCCAAGTTTCATGTGGATCGGCCAATCTGAGTGCATGGGGCAAATTTTTGCATGTTATAGCGCCCCCTAGCAGGTGAGGTATGGCAACCTCTGCGAGCTGCTCCAGACCCTCACAGGGAAGCTGTCTGTGAAGTGCCATCTCATTACATGCAAGTTTTCTTAAGTTAGAGCTCCATATGCGCCAAATTTACTATTGAATTTACGCCCTCTCATTTGATTGGCTTATACTGACTAGGTAGTGAAGAAATTAGCATTTTTGTTGGATACGTTTTAAAGTTCAGACTCTTCTGAACGTTTTGATACCACATATGTGCATATATGTGAAAAATCCAGGGACTAGTTCGCGCTCAAAGATGTGTGTGATTTTGGACATTATGCAAATTAACTCGAAATCTAAGTGGGCGAAGCTTAATGGTTGTATATTAATTGTCCTATTGAATTTAGTCAAGGAATGTATAGGAACTGGAATTTTGGTTCTAGGACCTACGGTGTAGGAGATATGGACAAAAAGTCAATATGGTCTGCTATAGCGCCACCATCAGGCCAATTTGGGTCCCTGTATGGGAATCTGGTCCTTGGAGTTAACTGAACCTTTTTGCCAAGTTTGGGGTTTCTAGGCATTACGGTCTAGGCTGCACAATACGTTTTAGGTCAAAAAATGGGACAAAGAATAAGAAAGAAAAATCCTAACAATTACAATAGGGTTCCCACACTATGTGTGTGTGAACCCTAAATATAGCCGCAAGCGGCAATTGCGGGTTCACACACGAAAAAGGCAAAAAAGCCCAAAAAATTGGCAAAATGATTCAGATCAGAAGTAAATCACATGCTGTGAGTAGCTTTGTGTGTATGTGTGTTTGTGTGTTTTTTTATTTAAGCAGTACATCTTGGCTTGAGCCAAGGAATACAATAGAAGTAGTATTTTGTTTCTAGGCCCTACAGTGTGAAAGATATTGGAAAATAAAAGTGAAAAGAAGCTGTTTGGGTTTGGCCAGTGTGTACTCTACAGATAGTTTGTGATGACATCTGCGTGTGTCAGAAAGGGAGACACAGAAATAGCACATCTGGCTAGGGCTGCATTTATGTGAACAATATAGGAAGGCCTGCATGTGTCTATACATGATTGGGCCTGTATATTACCGACAGAGAGAGATTCAGGGAGCCAGAGACTATGCTTTGTTAATTCACTCCTTGCACACCTTGCACGCCTAACATGACTGTCCATGTATTCAAAGTATGAACGCAGTCTGCAAAGCCTGCCATAACATGACTGACATGACTGGCATGACTGACATAACTGATATGACTGGAATGACTTCACTGGCATGATAAACAAAAATAACATGACTGATATGACTGACAACTGGCATGACTGGAATGAGTGACATGACTAGCATGACTGTAATGACATGACTGATATGAGTGACATGACTGGCATGACATGACTGATATGACTGACACGACTTATGTCTGACATGACTGGACTGACATGACTGACATCTGCTTGTGTCAGAAAAGGAGACACAGAAATAGCACATCTGGCTAGGGCTGCATCTATGTGAACAATATAGGAAGGCCTGCATGTGTCTATACATAATTGGGCCTGTATATTACCGACAGAGAGAGATTGAGGGAGCCAGAGACTATGCTTTGTTAATTGACTCCTTGCACACCTTGCATGCCTAACATGACTGTCCGTGTATTCAAAGTATGAATGTGGACTAACATGACTGATATGACTGACATAACTGGCATGACTGTAATGATTTGATTATTTGACTTATATGACTGACATGACTGATATGACTGATATGACTGGACTGAAATGACTGGCATGGCATGCCTGATATGACTGATACGACTGACATTGCTGGCATGAATGACATATACTATACATATACTATAAATATGCATACAAACTATACATACATTTTGGTAGAAGTGTGTGTGTGTGTGTGTGTGTGTGTGTGTGTGTGTGTGTGTGTGTGTGTGTGTGTTTTAGTCAAAGAGTAATGGGTATACATGGCTAGGGCAGTGTGTATGTTAAACCTATAAGTAGGTGTGTGTGTGTGTGTGTGTGTGTGAGAGAGAGAGAGAGAGAGAGTGTGTTTTCAAAAACAGAAGCTAAACGTCAGTTTGTGTGTTTGTATCTGGGTTACTCATAGCGAAATGGGTAGGTATGGCAAGGGCAGTGTGAAAGCTACAGAGGCCTGTGTTTTTGTAAGTGCATGTGAAAGAGAGGGGGGGGAGGTAGAGCCCATGGGTTGTAAAGTGTTGGAAGCAAGGGGGAGTGTGAGGGGAGTGGAGGAGGGGGGGGCAGAGTGTGTGAGAAAGGCACGTGCGTGTGTGGCTTAGCAGCTGTGTATGCCTCCCTCCACTGCTTTGTATGGAAAATGAAAATATTCACTGTAGAGCTGTTTGTGGACGGATTTGGCTCAAAATTGGCACATCGCACCACAATGGTCATGTGAATGTGGATTTCAATTTGCATAACAATCAGACATACTATGGCGTAGTTATTGAACTGGGAATTTGATGTGTTATGATGGTAGCATTGTGATGCATATGAAAAATATTAATTTGTCAAAAACTTAGGATTTTTTCGCTAATCTTAGCATTTCAGAGTCTGCTGAGTATTACAAGGTGTGATTTAAGGTGATGGAGTTAAAATGCTAGGACTAGTATGAAAATGGCAAGTTATATATATTTGATAATAGTGAAAAAGTGGTACATTTTTGCAAAGCACATGTAATTACAAAGTTGCTAGGAATTCTGCATACAATCATATGAGTGCAAGCATTACTTGATAAGTGAAAATATGTAGGAGAAATTCTGGATTTTCTAGTATAGCGCCACCTAGTGGTGCAATTCCCTTCCAACATGGGTATGTCTTAGAGGGTGTGTACATGAACATACCATGTCAGTTTCATGTGTATGTACCTATGGTAAGTAGGTCAAATGGCCAATTAATTAAAATTAAAATTAATTGGCTTACGGCGGCCATGTTTTTTGAGTGATGAGGTCATCATTGTGTGTCTTGATACCACTTGACCCCATGATGATGCCTGTAAAGTTTTGGTTTGATGTGACTAATGGTTTCTGAGAAACAGTTTTTCCCATGTTATAGCGCCCCCTATTGGACAATCGTGGCCTGCTTTGACCTGTGACCTCTGAGTCATGTGTCCTAACAACTGATATATTTTCATGAAGATTGGTCAAAGCATTGCTGAGATATAGCTGCTGAAGTAAATTTGGCCACGCCTCAGAGCTATTGATTGACATGTGACAGCCAGGCTGTATGGAAATGTCACAATGTTGGCGATGCGTTTTGATAATGAGATTCTTCTGAGTAGTTTGATACCAAGACTGTGGTGATCAGACGAAAAACCAAGGAGTAGTAGGCAAAAGTAGGTTTTGCATATTATGCAAATTAGCAAAAAATCTAAGTAGGCGGAGCTTCATAGTTGTATATGAAATGTCCTATTGAATTGAGCCAAGGAATGCATAGGAAGTGGAATTTTGTTTCTATGACTTATGGTATGGGAGATATGGGCCAAAAAGTCACATAGTGTGTTATAGCGCCACCATCAGGCCGATGTGGGTCCCTATAAGTGAGTGTGGTCCTTTTGACCTAGAGACCAAGTTTGGCAAGTTTGGTGTGTCTAGGCCTTACGGTTTAGGCTGCAGAATGATTTATAGACAGCAAAATGGGAAAAAGAATAATAATAATAAATATAGCCGCAAGCGGCGATTGGCGGGTTCACACACAAATAGGCATATTTTGGCCTCAATAGGCAAAAGGAAGCCCAAAAGGTCCTTTAGACCTAAAAGTGAAAAGAAGCTGTTTGGGTTTGGCCAGTGTGTGCTCTACAGATAGTGTGTGATGACATCTGCGTGTGTCAGAAAGGGAGACACAGAAATAGCACATCTGGCTAGGGCTGCATCTATGTGAACAATATAGGAAGGCCTGCATGTGTCTATACATGATTGGGCCTGTATATTACAGACAGAGAGAGATTGAGGGAGCCAGAGACTATGCTTTGTTAATTCACTCCTTGCACACCTTGCACGCCTAACATGACTGCCCGTGTATTCAAAGTATGAATGTAGTCTGCAAAGCCTGGCATTACATGACTGACATGACTGGCATGAATGACATAACTGATATGACTGGCATGACTGAAATGACATCACTGGCATGATGAACAAAAGTAATATGACTGATATGACTGACATAACTGGAATGAGTGACATGACTGGCATGACTGTAATGACATGACTGATATGACTGACATGACTTATGTCTGACATGACTGGACTGACATGACTGATATGACTGGACTGAAATAACTGACTGGACTGACATGACTGTTATGACTGGACAGATATGCATACAAACTATACATACATTTAGGTAGAAGTGTGTGTGTGTGTGTGTGTGTGTGTGTGTGTGTGTGTGTGTGTGGTAGTGTATGTACTCAAACTATGACAACATATACTAATACATACATACATAAGTATACATAGAAACTATACATACATATAGGTATAAAGGTGTGTGTGTCTGTGTGTTTGTGTGAGAGAGAGAGACAAAAAAGAAGCCAAATATCAGTTTGTATAAGCATGTGTTAGTCACTGAGATATGGGTGGGTATGGCTAGGGAAGTGTCATTGTGAATGCTATAGGAAGGCCTGCTTGCGCCTGTATGTGTGTGTGCCTGGTTAATAGACACAGAGAGATCTAGGTAGCCAGAGCAATGTTTACTTAGGGCACAGAGATGGGAGGGGGAATGTGGGTGAGAGTGTGAGAGAGACTGAGTGTGTGTGTGAGTTTCAGCTTGCGTGCGTGTGAGAAGGAGAAGGTGACAGAGGGACTTTACATGCATTTTTATGCATTGTAAATAATACTGCACTGTAGAGCCATACGATAACCGATTTAGATTAAACTTGACAAATTTGTTCAGGATGGGATTCTGAATGGGCTTGTGCATTTTGGTCAGAATTGTATAAAATATGAAAGAGCTTTAAGAATATGAATATTATATGTATCGATGCTGTCCATTAAAAAAATATTTAGCAGGTATAAGTGTCCTCAAATCCAAAATCTTTGGATTGTTTTTTGATTTCACACTCTGTAGAGTATTATAAGACTTTGCTTGACATGATAGTATGAAAATCCTAGGAGCAGTATGAAAAGTGATGATTTCAAACTATTATTAACTGTAAATAAACTGCATTTTTTAATAGGACATGTAATGGGAAAGTTGTTCGCACTACTGCAAGGAATCAAAAGAGTCCAATTGCATGTTCCCAAGTGGAATTATGTAGGGGATACACTTGCTTTTTTTGCAATAGCGCCCCCCAGTGGCCAATCGACACCCGGCTGGATTATGTCATAGGGGGCGTGCACTTGTCCACACCCAAGAGGTTTTGTGCAGATCGACCAATGGTAAGCCTGTCAAACGCGTGCCGATCACTGATTGGCCGATTACGTCAGCCATTTTGGAAGTATGGCATGTCTGCTTTAGGACCTGGTTCCCAGAGGCCCATAGATGATGTCTGCCAAGTTTCATGTGGATCGGCCAATCTGAGTGCATGGGGCAAATTTTTGCATGTTATAGCGCCCCCTAGCAGGTGAGGTATGGCAACCTCTGCGAGCTGCCTCAGACCCTCACAGGGAAGCTGTCTGTGAAGTGCCATCTCATTACATGCAAGTTTTCTTAAGTTAGAGCTCCATATGTGCAAAATTTACTATTGAATTTACGCCCCCTCATTTGATTGGCTTATACTGACTAGGTAGTGAAGAAATTAGCATTTTTGTTGGATACATTTTAAAGTTCAGACTCTTCTGAACGTTTTGATACCACATATGTGCATGTATGTGAAAAATCCAGGGACTAGTTCGCGCTCAAAAATGTGTGTGATTTTGCACATTATGCAAATTAACTCGAAATCTAAGTGGGCGGAGCTTAATGGTTGTATATTAATTGTCCTATTGAATTTAGTCAAGGAATGTATAGGAACTGGAATTTTGGTTCTAGGACCTACGGTGTAGGAGATATGGACAAAAAGTCAATGTGGTCTGCTATAGCGCCACCATCAGGCCAATTTGGGTCCCTGTATGGGAATCTGGTCCTTGGAGTTAACTGAACCTTTTTGCCAAGTTTGGGGTTTCTAGGCATTACGGTCTAGGCTGCACAATGCATTTTAGGTCAAAAAATGGGACAAAGAATAAGAAAAATAAGAAAAATACCAGCAATTACAATAGGGTTCCCACACTATGTGTGTGTGAACCCTAATAAATATAGCCGCAAGCGGCAATTGCGGGTTCACACACGAAAAAGGCAAAAAAGCCCAAAAAATTGGCAAAATGATTCAGATCAGAAGTAAATCACATGCTGTGATTAGCTTTGTGTGTATGTGTGTTTGTGTGTTTTTTGATTTAAGCAGTACATCTTGGCTTGAGCCAAGGAATGCAACAGAAGTAGAATTTTGTTTCTAGGCCCTACAGTGTGAAAGATATTGGAAAATAAAAGTGAAAAGAAGCTGTTTGGGTTTGGCCAGTGTGTGCTCTACAGATAGTGTGTGATGACATCTGCATGTGTCAGAAAGGGAGACACAGAAACACCACATCTGGCTAGGGCTGCATCTATGTGAACAATATAGGAAGGCCTGCATGTGTCTATACATGATTGGGCCTGTATATTACCGACAGAGAGAGATTGAGGGAGCCAGAGACTATGCTTTGTTAATTCACTCCTTGCACACCTTGCACGCCTAACATGACTGTCTGTGTATTCAAAGTATGAATGTGGACTGACATAACTGATATTACTGACATAACTGGCATGACTGTAATGATTTGATGATTTGACTGACATGACTGATATGACTGGACTGAAATGATTGGCATGACACGACTTACATGACTGGCAGAACACGACTGACATGACTGATATAACTGACATGACTGGACTGACATGACTGGCATGGCATGCCTGATATGACTGATACGACTGACATTGCTGGCATGACTGACATATACTATACATATACTATAAATATGCATACAAACTATACATACATTTAGGTAGAAGTGTGTGTGTGTGTGTGTGTGTGTGTGTGTATGTTTGTGGTAGTGTATGTTCTGACATTAATCAGATTAAGCAAATAAAGTCACCCAATGTCAATTGTCTTGAATCTCAAGAAGATATGCAGGGGCCCATGGGCCATATAGGATATGAGCATTGTTTAGAGTAAATAATTAACCTTGGATTTGAATACATGTAGCGTGCTCTGAAGTATCAGTGTCCATTTAACTGGCTTATGAGTCACCAAGGCCCAAAAGGTCACAAAACATTGTAATGGCAAAACAATTCAGATAATAGATCTAAATCATTTGCTGAGATTATCTTAGTGTGTCTTTGGATGGCAAAAATAAGCTAAACATCAGTTAGTGTGTAGGAAATGGCTAGAGAACTGTGTATATGAAGCATAATTGTAGTCGTGTGTGTGAATGTGTATGGAGAAAAAAGTTAAATATCTGTGTGTGTGTGTGTGTTTTAGTCAAAGAGTAATGGGTATACATGGCTAGGGCAGTGTGTATGTTAAACCTATAAGTATGTGTGTGTGTGTGTGTGTGTGTGTGTGTGTGTGTGTGTGTGTGTGTGTGTGTGTGTGAGTGTGTGTGAGAGAGAGAGAGAGAGAGAGAGACAGAGAGAGAGAGAGAGAGAGAGAGAGAGAGAGAAAGTGTGTGTTTTCAAAAACAGAAGCTAAGCGTCAGTTTGTGTGTTTGTATCTGGGTTACTCATAGAGAAATGGGTAGGTATGGCAAGGGCAGTGTGAAAGCTACAGAGGCCTGTGTTTTTGTAAGTGCATGTGAAAGAGAGGGGGAGGAGGTAGAGCCCATGGGTTGTAAAGTGTTGGAAGCATGGGGGAGTGTGAGGGGAGTGGAGGAGGGGGGGGGGACAGTGTCTGCGAGAATGGCCCGTGCGTGTGTCTCTACTTCTCCCTGCACGGCTGAGTATGGAAAATGAAAATATTCACTGTAGAGCTGTTTGTGGACGGATTTGGCTCAAACTTGGCACACAGCACCACAATGGTCATGTAAATGTGGATGTCAATTTTCATAACAATCAGACATACTATGGCGTAGTTATTGAACTATGAATTTGATGTGTTATGATGGTAGCATTGTGATGCATATGAAAAATATTAATTTGTCAAAACCTTAGGATTTTTTCGCTAATCTTAGCATTTCAGAGTCTGCTGAGTATTACAAGGTGTGATTTAAGGTGATGGAGTTAAAATGCTAGGACTAGTATGAAAATGACAAGTTATATATATTTGATAATTGTGAAAAAGTGGTACATTTTTGCAAAGCACATGTAATTACAAAGTTGCTAGGAATTCTGCATACAATCATATGAGTGCAAGCATTTCTTGATAAGTGAAAATATGTAGGAGAAATTCAGGATTTTCTAGTATAGCGCCACCTAGTGGTGCAATTCCCTTCTAACATGAGTATGTCTTAGAGGGTGTGTACATGAACATACCATGTCAGTTTCATGTGTATATACCTATGATAAGTCTGTCAAATGGCCAATTAATTAAAATTAAAATTATTTGGCTTATGGCGGCCATGTTTTTTGAGTGATGAGGTCATCATTGTGTGTCTTGATACCACTTGACCCCATGATGATGCCTGTAAAGTTTTGGCTTGATGTGACTAATCGTTTCTGAGAAACAGTTTTTCCCATGTTATAGCGCCCCCTATTGGACAATCTTGGCCAGCTTTGACCTGTGACCTCTGTGTCATGTGTCCTAACAACTGATAAATTTTCATGAAGATTGGTCAAAGCATTGTTGAGATATAGCTGCTGAAGTAAATTTGGCCACGCCTCAGAGCTATTGATTGACATGTGACAGCCAGGCTGTATGGCAATGTCACAATGTTGGCGATGGGTTTTGATAATGAGATTCTTCTGAGTAGTTTGATACCAAGACTGTGGTGATCAGACGAAAAACCAAGGAGTAGTAGGCAAAAGTAGATTTTGCATATTATGCAAATTAGCAAAAAATCTAAGTAGGCGGAGCTTCATAGTTGTATATGAAATGTCCTATTGAATTGAGCCAAGGAATGCATAGGAAGTGGAATTTTGTTTCTATGACTTATGGTATGGGAGATATGGGCCAAAAAGTCACATAGTGTGCTATAGCGCCACCATCAGGCCGATGTGGGTCCCTATAAGTGTGTGTGGTCCTTTTGACCTAGAGAACAAGTTTGGCAAGTTTGGTGTGTCTAGGCCTTACGGTTTAGGCTGCAGAATGATTTATAGACAGCAAAATGGGAAAAAGAATAATAATAATAATAAGAAAAACGCTAACAATTACAATAGGGTTCCCACACTATGTGTGTGTGAACCCTAAATATAGCCGCAAGCGGCGATTGCGGGTTCACACACGAAAAAGGCAAAAAAGCCCAAAAAATTGGCAAAATGATTCAGATCAGAAGTAAATCACATGCTGTGAGTAGCTTTGTGTGTATGTGTGTTTGTGTGTTTTTTTATTTAAGCAGTACATATTGGCTTGATCCAAGGAATGCAACAGAAGTAGAATTTTGTTTCTAGGCCCTACAGTGTGAAAGATATTGGAAAATAAAAGTGAAAAGAAGCTGTTTGGGTTTGGCCAGTGTGTGCTCTACAGATAGTGTGTGATGACATCTGCATGTGTCAGAAAGGGAGACACAGAAACAGCACATCTGGCTAGGGCTGCATCTATGTGAACAATATAGGAAGGCCTGCATGTGTCCATACATGATTGGGACTGTATATTACCGACAGAGATTCAGGGAGCCAGAGACTATGCTTTGTTAATTCACTCCTTGCACGCCTAACATGACTGTCCGTGTATTCAAAGTATGAACGTAGTCTGCAAAGCCTGCCATAACATGACTGACATGACTGGCATGACTGACATAACTGATATGACTGGAATGACTTCACTGGCATGATGAACAAAAATAACATGACTGATATGACTGACAACTGGCATGACTGGAATGAGTGACATGACTAGCATGACTGTAATGACATGACTGATATGAGTGACATGACTGGCATGACATGACTGATATGACTGACACGACTTATGTCTGACATGACTGGACTGACATGACTGACATTTGCTTGTGTCAGAAAATGAGACACAGAAATAGCACATCTGGCTAGGGCTGCATCTATGTGAACAGTATAGGAAGGCCTGCATGTGTCTATACATAATTGGGCCTGTATATTACCGACAGAGAGAGATTGAGGGAGCCAGAGACTATGCTTTGTTAATTCACTCCTTGCACACCTTGCATGCCTAACATGACTGTCCGTGTATTCAAAGTATGAATGTGGACTAACATGACTGATTTGACTGACATAACTGGCATGACTGTAATGATTTGATTATTTGACTTAAATGACTGACATGACTGATATGACTGATATGACTGGACTGAAATGACTGGCATGGCATGCCTGATATGACTGATACGACTGACATTGCTGGCATGACTGACATATACTATACATATACTATAAATATGCATACAAACTATACATACATTTAGGTAGAAGTGTGTGTGTGTGTGTGTGTGTGTGTGTGTGTTTTAGTCAAAGAGTAATGGGTATACATGGCTAGGGCAGTGTGTATGTTAAACCTATAAGTAGGTGTGTGTGTGTGTGTGTGTGTGTGTGTGTGTGTGTGTGAGAGAGAGAGAGTGTGTTTTCAAAAACAGAAGCTAAACGTCAGTTTGTGTGTTTGTATCTGGGTTACTCATAGAGAAATGGGTAGGTATGGCAAGGGCAGTGTGAAAGCTACAGAGGCCTGTGTTTTTGTAAGTGCATGTGAAAGAGAGGGGGGGGAGGTAGAGCCCATGGGTTGTAAAGTGTTGGAAGCAAGGGGGAGTGTGAGGGGAGTGGAGGAGGGGGGGGCAGAGTGTGTGAGAAAGGCACGTGCGTGTGTGGCTTAGCAGCTGTGTATGCCTCCCTCCACTGCTTTGTATGGAAAATGAAAATATTCACTGTGGAGCTGTTTGTGGACGGATTTGGCTCAAAATTGGCACATCGCACCACAATGGTCATGTGAATGTGGATTTCAATTTCCATAACAATCAGACATACTATGGCGTAGTTATTGAACTGGGAATTTGATGTGTTATGATGGTAGCATTGTGATGCATATGAAAAATATTAATTTGTCAAAAACTTAGGATTTTCTCGCTAATCTTAGCATTTCAAAGTCTGCTGAGTATTACAAGGTGTGATTTAAGGTGATGGAGTTAAAATGCTAGGACTAGTATGAAAATGACAAGTTATATATATTTGATGATAGTGAAAAAGTGGTACATTTTTGCAAAGCACATGTATTTACAAAGTTGCTAGGAATTCTGCATACAATCATATGAGTCCAAGCATTTCTTGATAAGTGAAAATATGTAGGAGAAATTCAGGATTTTCTAGTATAGCGCCACCTAGTGGTGCAATTCCCTTCTAACATGAGTATGTCTTAGAGGGTGTGTACATGAACATACCATGTCAGTTTCATGTGTATGTACCTATGGTAAGTCTGTCAAATGGCCAATAAATTCAAATTAAAATTAATTGGCTTATGGCGGCCATGTTTTTTGAGTGATGAGGTCATCATTGTGTGTCTTGATACCACTTGACCCCATGATGATGCCTGTAAAGTTTTGGCTTGATGTGACTAATGGTTTCTGAGAAACAGTTTTTCCCATGTTATAGCGCCCCCTATTGGACAATCGTGGCCAGCTTTGACCTGTGACCTCCGAGTCATGTGCCCTAACAACTGATAAATTTGCATGAAGATTGGTCAAAGCATTGTTGAGATATAGCTGCTGAAGTAAAATTGGCCACGCCTCAGAGCTATTGATTGACATGTGACAGCCAGGCTGTATGGAAATGTCACAATGTTGGCGATAAGTTTTGATAAGGAGATTCTTCTGAGTAGTTTGATACCATGATTGTGGTGATCAGATGAAAAACCAAGGAGTAGTAGGCAAAAGTAGGTTTTGCATATTATGCAAATTAGCAAAAAATCTAAGTAGGCGGAGCTTCATAGTTGTATATGAAATGTCCTATTGAATTGAGCCAAGGAATGCATAGGAAGTGGAATTTTGTTTCTATGACTTATGGTATGGGAGATATGGGCCAAAAAGTCACATAGTGTGCTATAGCGCCACCATCAGGCCGATGTGGGTCCCTATAAGTGTGTGTGGTCCTTTTGACCTAGAGAACAAGTTTGGCAAGTTTGGTGTGTCTAGGCCTTACGGTTTAGGCTGCAGTATCATTTATAGACAGCAAAATGGGAAGAAGAATAATAATAAGAATATAGCCGCAAGCGGCAATTACGGGGTCCAAGCGCAGGGTATGGGCACCATCTGGCACGCCTGAGATGCGTAAGCATGTGTGTGTAATCACTGGGTAGGTATGGGTGAAGCAATGTGTATATGAAACCTATAGGTAGGCCATTGCATGTGTGTGCATGTGTAAGAAAGATGTAGGGGTAATTCAGGAAATTCTAGTATAGCGCCACCTAGTGGTGCAATTCCCGTCATACTTGAGCATGTCTTAGAGAGTGTGTAGATGAACATAATATGTGAGTTTCATGTTGATTGGCATATGATAAGCTTGTGAAATGTGAACTGAAAGCTGATTGGTCGATAGCGGCGGCCATATTGGACATATGATGGTGCAGGTCAAGGACCTGTGTCATAGGTGCATATAGATGATGCGTACCAAGTTTGGAGTTATTTGGCCAATCGGTGTGGGCAGGAGAGTTTTTTGGCCGTTATAGCGCCACCTAGGTGTGCATGTCTGCCAAAATGTATGTACCGGTCTAGACACCTAATAGGTACATGTGTGTGAAATTTGGAGTGAATACATGAAAGTATGCCTGAGATACAGCAGAATATGTGGATTTTTGGCGAAGAAATTTTCTACGCTTCACTTGTGATGCATGTGGCCACGCCCATGTGCAGAAATGTGCACTTTGGCTCCATAACAATTAAAGTTCAGACTCTTGTGAGCGCCTGGATACCACATATGTGCATGTATGTGAAAAATCCAGGGACTAGTACGCGCTCAAAAATGTGTGCAAATTTGCATATTATGCAAATTAGCTCGACATGTAAGGGGCGGAGCATATGGCTTCAATGGAACTTTTTTTAGATGAGCACATGCCTGATCAGGTGAAGTTTACATTTTGTCTCTAGGACATACGGTTTAGGAGAAACACCAGTTTAAACTTTTTCATGCGTTTTTGTGCGCTATAGCGCCACCTATGGTCGGATAGGGCTGGCGTGTTGCGCCTGAGTAGCGGAGAGGAGTACTACAAGTTGGCCAAAGGAGAAGTCTGTAGGTCTTACGGTTTAGGCTGCACGAGTTTTAAGGCAGAAAAAAAATTGGCATATGAAAAGCTTGTGAAAGGTGTACTGAAAGCTGATTGGTCGATAGCGGCGGCCATATTGGACATATGATGGTGCAGGTCAAGGACCTGTGTCATAGGTGCATATAGATGATGCGTACCAAGTTTGGAGTTATTTGGCCAATCGGTGTGGGCAGGAGAGTTTTTTGGCCGTTATAGCGCCACCTAGATGTGCATGTCTGCCAAAATGCATGTGCAGGTCTAGACACCCAGTAGGTACATGTGTGTGAAATTTGGTATGAATACGTGAAAGAATGCCTGAGATATAGCAGAATATGTGGATTTTTGGCGAAGGAATTTTCTACGCTTGACTTGTGATGCATGTGGCCACGCCCATGTGCAGAAATGTGCACTTTGGCTCCATAACAATTAAAGTTCAGACTCTTCTGAGCGCCTGGATATCACATATGTGCATGTATGTGAAAAATCCAGGGACTAGTACGCGCTCAAAAATGTGTGCAAATTTGCATATTATGCAAATTAGCTCGACATGTAAGGGGCGGAGCATATGGCTTCAATGGAACTTTTTTTAGATGAGCACATGCCTGATCAGATGAAGTTTACATTTTGTCTCTAGGACATACGGTTTAGGAGAAACACCAGTTTAAACTTTTTCATGCGTTTTTGTGCGCTATAGCGCCACCTAGGGTCGTATCGGGCTGGCGTGTTGCGCCTGAGTAGCGGAGAGGAGTACTACAAGTTGGCCAAAGGAGAAGTCTGTAGGTCTTACGGTTTAGGCTGCACGATGCGTTTTAAGGCAGAAAAAAAATAATAATAATAATAATAATAAATATAGCCGCAAGCGGCAATTACGGGGTCCAAGCGCAGGGTATGGGCACCATCTGGCACGCCTGAGATGCGTAAGCATGTGTGTGTAATCACTGGGTAGGTATGGGTGAAGCAATGTGTATATGAAACCTATAGGTAGGCCATTGCATGTGTGTGCATGTGTAAGAAAGATGTAGGGGTAATTCAGGAAATTCTAGTATAGCGCCACCTAGTGGTGCAATTCCCGTCATACTTGAGTATGTCTTAGAGAGTGTGTAGATGAACATAATATGTGAGTTTCATGTTGATTGGCATATGATAAGCTTGTGAAATGTGAACTGAAAGCTGATTGGTCGATAGCGGCAGCCATATTGGACATATGATGGTGCAGGTCAAGGACCTGTGTCATAGGTGCATATAAATGATGCGTACCAAGTTTGGAGTTATTTGGCCAATCGGTGTGGGCAGGAGAGTTTTTTGGCCGTTATAGCGCCACCTAGGTGTGCATGTCTGCCAAAATGTATGTACCGGTCTAGACACCCAATAGGTACATGTGTGTGAAATTTGGAGTGAATACATGAAAGTATGCCTGAGATACAGCAGAATATGTGGATTTTTGGCGAAGAAATTTTCTACGCTTGACTTGTGATGCATGTGGCCACGCCCATGTGCAGAAATGTGCACTTTGGCTCCATAACAATTAAAGTTCAGACTCTTGTGAGCGCCTGGATACCACATATGTGCATGTATGTGAAAAATCCAGGGACTAGTACGCGCTCAAAAATGTGTGCAAATTTGCATATTATGCAAATTAGCTCGACATGTAAGGGGCGGAGCATATGGCTTCAATGGAACTTTTTTTAGATGAGCACATGCCTGATCAGGTGAAGTTTACATTTTGTCTCTAGGACATACGGTTTAGGAGAAACACCAGTTTAAACTTTTTCATGCGTTTTTGTGCGCTATAGCGCCACCTATGGTCGGATCGGGCTGGCGTGTTGCGCCTGAGTAGCGGAGAGGAGTACTACAAGTTGGCCAAAGGAGAAGTCTGTAGGTCTTACGGTTTAGGCTGCACAACAAGTTTTAAGGCAGAAAAAAAATTGGCATATGAAAAGCTTGTGAAAGGTGTACTGAAAGCTGATTGGTCGATAGCGGCGGCCATATTGGACATATGATGGTGCAGGTCAAGGACCTGTGTCATAGGTGCATATAGATGATGCGTACCAAGTTTGGAGTTATTTGGCCAATCGGTGTGGGCAGGAGAGTTTTTTGGCCGTTATAGCGCCACCTAGATGTGCATGTCTGCCAAAATGCATGTGCAGGTCTAGACACCCAGTAGGTACATGTGTGTGAAATTTGGTATGAATACGTGAAAGAATGCCTGAGATATAGCAGAATATGTGGATTTTTGGCGAAGGAATTTTCTACGCTTGACTTGTGATGCATGTGGCCACGCCCATGTGCAGAAATGTGCACTTTGGCTCCATAACTATTAAAGTTCAGACTCTTCTGAGCGCCTGGATATCACATATGTGCATGTATGTGAAAAATCCAGGGACTAGTACGCGCTCAAAAATTTGTGCAAATTTGCATATTATGCAAATTAGCTCGACATGTAAGGGGCGGAGCATATGGCTTCAATGGAACTTTTTTTAGATGAGCACATGCCTGATCAGATGAAGTTTACATTTTGTCTCTAGGACATACGGTTTAGGAGAAACACCAGTTTAAACTTTTTCATGCGTTTTTGTGCGCTATAGCGCCACCTATGGTCGGATCGGGCTGGCGTGTTGCGCCTGAGTAGCGGAGAGGAGTACTACAAGTTGGCCAAAGGAGAAGTCTGTAGGTCTTACGGTTTAGGCTGCACAACGCGTTTTAGCGGAGAAAAAGAATAATAATAATAATAATAATAATAATAATAAATATAGCCGCAAGCGGCAATTGGCGGGTTCACACACGAATAGGCTTCTTGGCCTCAATAGGCAGAGGCCCAAAAGGTCCTTTAGACCCCAAAATGTGAAAAGAAGCTGTTTGAGTGGAAAAAATGCACAAATAAATCAATGTGCAAAAAAAGGTTCAATTGGGGCACTAAAGGCCCAAAAGGATCAAAATAATATGTATTGGCAAAATTATTCAGATCACAGAACTAAATCACATGCTGAGATCAGCTTTGTGTGTGTTTGTGTGGTGTTTCATGTGAGAAATAGTTTTCAGTCAGTTCCGGTGTTTGGCCACTAGATGGAGCCCAAGTACTATCATACTGATATCTCATTAATCTCAGTAATGCAATGACATTTTGGTGAATTAAAAGGTTCATTTCTGGTCAGGCAGTGCACTTTTTGTTATGAGATGTAATTGCAATGTTATAGACCTCATTGATCTGAATCATACAAGCCCCATTACTTGTCTGTATTCTGCATAACAAGATTGCTGCGTGAGTTTTTATGATTTCTCAGGTTTTTGGGTACTGTAGCGCCTCCGACAGGCCAATTTGAACCAAACTTGGCCTACCTCACAAGGACCTCAGTCTATAAAAGCCTTTCAAATTGGGAGTTGATCACTTACATGGTTTATGAGTTATAGCAATAAAGGTCATTTATGGCATGGCCAGAAGGATATAATGGAAAAATTGACCAATCAGACAAGTAAAAATGCAACATTTTTTCCTTATTTAGTTAACTACAGTGTCTACAGATTATGCTTATGCCATTTTTGACATCATTGGATCAAATTCCTAGGACTAGTTCTTAAAGAGCTATTTTCAAACAATTGATGAATGTGACAAAAGTATGCATTTTTTATTAGGACTTGTAATAGCAAAGTTGTCAGGTCTACTGCAAGGTATAAAATGAAACAAGTTGCATGTTCCTAAGTGAAAATTTGGAGGAGTTATGTATGATTTTCACAAATAGCGCCACCTAGTGGCCAAATGTTTCAACACTGCACAGTATGACACATAGTCCTGGGATATGTACAGTGATGAGGTTTCATGTTGATTGGCCAATGGTAAGTCTGTCAAATGGCCAATTAATTCAAATAAAAATTAATTGGCTCATGGCGGCCATGTTTTTTGAGTGATGAGGTCATCATTGTGTGCCTTGATACCACTTGGGCCCCTGATGATGCCTGTAAATTTTGGGCTTGATGTGACTAATGGTTTCTGAGAAACAAATTTCCCCATGTTATAGCGCCCCCTATTGGACAATCGTGGCCAGCTTTGACCTGTGACCTCTGAGTCATGTGCCCTAACAACTGATAAATTTTCATAAAGATAGGTCAAAGCATTGCTGAGATATAGCTGCTGAAGTCAATTTGGCCACGCCTCAGAGCTATTGATTGACATGTGACAACCAGACGGTATACCAATGTCACAGTTTTGTTGATGTTCCTTGATAATGAGATTCTTGTGAATATTTTGACACCAAGATTGTGGTGATCAGATGAAAAACCAGGGACTAGTATAAAAAAGTAGGTTTTGCATATTATGCAAATTAGCAAAAAATCTAAGTAGGCGGAGCTTAATGGTTCTTGAGGCTTTTTTGTTTGTCTGGAGCCAAGGAATGCACCTGAAGTGGAATTTTGTGTCTAGGACCTACGGGGTGGGAGATATGAATCCAAACGCAAAATGCTGCGCTATAGCGCCACCATGAGGCCAATTTGGGTGTCTGTACTTAAGCACGGTCCCGCAAACAGACTACACCAGTCTGCCAAGTTTGGTCTCCCTGCGCCTTACGGTTTAGGCTGCAGTATGCGTTTTATGCGGAGAAAAATAATAATAAATATAGCCGCAAGCGGCAATGAGCGGGCTCCTCGCAAGTGGCATAGGTACCGACTTGCATGCCTGCGGCGAAGGCATAGTAGATATGGCTAGGCCAGTGTGTATGTGAAACCTATTGGTAGGCTTGTGCATGTGTGTGCATGTGTAATAGAGAGAGAGAGGTTTGGTGTGATAATGTTTGTTTTCATCAGTTAGAGCTGTGTATGTGTGTGAGTGATTGCATATAATGGGCAGTCTTAGTTGTCACAGTGAACTCACACTGTCATGTCAGACATGTATGTGCTCAATCTGTGATGCATACACATAAGTAGGTGTATGTGTGTGTGTGTGTGAATTAGGTGTTTGTATGTGTTACTCTCTAATGTATGGGTAGGCATGGCTAAGGCAGTGTGTATGTGAAGCTTATAGGGAGGCCTGTTTTTTTGTGAGTGCATGTGAAATAGAGAGAGGGAGGGGGAGACAGAGACCATGGGTTGTTAAGTGTTAGAAGGTTGGGGGAGTGTGGGGGGAGTGGATGAGAGGGGCACTCTGCGTGTGTGAGAAGTGAGTGCATGTGAAATAGAGAGAGGGAGGGGGAGACAGAGACATGGGTTGTTAAGTGTTAGAAGGTTGGGGGAGTGGGGGGTGGGGAGTGGATGAGAGGGGCACTCTGCGTCTGCGAGAATGAGAGCGTGCGTGCCTGCAAACAGCTCTCTACCGCTCCTTGCACTGCTGAGTATGGAAAATGAAAATATTCACTGTAGAGTCATTTGTGGACGGATTTAGCTCAAACTTGGCAAATATCACCTCAATGGTCATGTGAATGTGCATGTCAATTTTCATAAACATAGGACATACTATAGCGGAGTTATTAAAATATGAATTTGATGTGTTATGATGGTACCATTGTGATGCATATGAAAAATATAAATTTGTGGAAATCTTAGGATTTTTTGCACAACATTTGCATTGCATAGTCTGCTAAGTATATCAAGGTGTGATTTGAGGTGATGGAGTGAAAATCCTAGGCGTAGTATGGAAAGTGGAAATTATACATATTTGATAATATGTGAAAATCCGTACATTTTTGTAAAGCACTTGCAATTACAAAGTTGTTAAGGATTCTACGTAGAATCATATGAGTCCAAGTTTGTTGTTTTATGTCATACTATGTGGGCGTAATTCAGGAGTTTCTAGTATAGCGCCACCTAGTGGTGCAATTGCCATCATACCCCAGTATGTCTTAGAGGGTGTGCACCTGAACATGCCATGTGAGTTTCAGGTCAATTGACATATGTAAAGCTTGTAAAGCTTGTGAAATTGTATACTGACAGCTAATTGGTCGATGGTGGCGGCCATATTGGACATATGATGGTGCAGACCTAGGACCTGTCTCAGAGGTGCATGTAGATGATGCATACCAAGTTTTGTGTTATTTGGCCAATCGGTGTGTGCAGGAGAGTTTTTTGGCAGTTATAGCGCCCCCTAGGTGTGAATGTGTGCCAAAATGTATGGGCAGGTGTAGACGCCCAACAGGTACATGTATATGAAATTTGGTGTGAATATGTAAAAGTATGCATGAGATACAGCAGAAAATGTGCATTTTTGGCTGTGAAATTTTTGCCCCTTGACTTGTGTGGCATGTGGCCACGCCCATGTGCAGAAATGTGCATTTTTTGTTAAAGATTATTAAAGTTCAGACTCTTCTGAACGTTTTGATACCACATATGTGCATGTATGTGAAAAATCCAGGGACTAGTTAACTCTCAAAAATGTGTGCGATTTTGCATATTATGCAAATTAGCTCGAAAACGAAGTAGGCGGAGCTTATGGGTTCTTGAGGCTTTTTGGTAGGTTTGGAGACAAGGAACATGTATATGAAAGAATTTTAAATTTAGGACATACGTGGTACTGGCAATTTACTTGAATGCGTTTGCGTGCGCTGTAGCGCCACCTATGGGCGGATTTGGCTGGCGTCTTGCGCCTGAGTAGCGGGAGGGACTACTACCTATTGACCAAGTTTCAAGTCTGTAGGCCTTACGGTTTGGGCTGTGCGAACCGTTTTAAGGCAGAAAAAGAATAATAATAATAAGAACATGAAGGAGAAAAATCCTAACAATTACAATAGGCCTCCAGCACCTTTGGTGCTCGGAGCCCTAATAATAAGAAAGAAAAATCCGAGCAATAACAATAGGTTTCCCACACTATGTGTGTGAACCCTAAAAAGAAGAAAAAAGAAAAATCCTAGCAATTACAATAGGGTTCCCACACTATGTGTGTGAACCCTAAAAAGAAGAAAAAAGAAAAATCCTAGCAATTACAATAGGGTTCCCACACTATGTGTGTGAACCCTAATAACTAGGGCTGCATCTATGTGAACAATATAGGAAGGCCTATATTGTGTCTATACATGATTGGGCCTGTATATTACAGACAGAGAGAGATTGAGGGTGCCAGAGACTATGCTTTGTTAATTCACTCCTTGCACACCTTGCACGCCTAACATGACTGCCCGTGTATTCAAAGTATGAATGTAGTCTGCAAAGCCTGGCATTACATGACTGACATGACTGGCATGACTGACATAACTGATATGACTGAAATGACATCACTGGCATGATGAACAAAAGTAATATGACTGATATGACTGACATAACTGGAATGAGTGACATGACTGGCATGACTGTAATGACATGACTGATATGACTGACATGACTTATGTCTGACATGACTGGACTGACATGACTGATATGACTGGACTGAAATGACTGACATGACTGGACTGACATGACTGTTATGACTGGACAGATATGCATACAAACTATACATACATTTAGGTAGAAGTGTGTGTGTGTGTGTGTGTGTGTGTGTGTGTGTGTGTGTGGTAGTGTATGTACTGAAACTATGACAACATATACTAATACATACATACATAAGTATACATAGAAACTATACATACATATAGGTATAAAGGTGTGTGTGTCTGTGTGTTTGTGTGAGAGAGAGAGACAAAAAAGAAGCCAAATATCAGTTTGTATGAGCATGTGTTAGTCACTGAGATATGGGTGGGTATGGCTAGGGAAGTGTCATTGTGAATGCTATAGGAAGGCCTGCTTGTGCCTGTATGTGTGTGTGCCTGGTTAATAGACACAGAGAGATCTAGGTAGCCAGAGCAATGTTTACTTAGGGCACAGAGATGGGAGGGGGAATGTGGGTGAGAGTGTGAGAGAGACTGAGAGTGTGAGTTTCAGCTTGCGTGCGTGTGAGAAGGAGAAGGTGACAGAGGGACTTTACATGCATTCTTATGCATTGTATATAATACTGCACTGTAGAGCCATACGATAACCGATTTAGATGAAACTTGACAAATTTGTTCAGGATGGGATTCTGAATGGGCTTGTGCATTTTGGTCAGAATTGGGTAAAATATGAAAGAGCTTTAAGAATATGAATATTATATGTATCGATGCTGTCCATTAAAAAAATATTTAGCAGGTATAAGTGTCCTCAAATTCAAAATCTTTGGATTGTTTTTTGATTTCACACTCTGTAGAGTATTATAAGACTTTGCTTGACATGATAGTATGAAAATCCTAGGAGGAGTATGAAAAATGATGATTTCAAACTATTATTAACTGTAAATAAACTGTGCATTTTTTAATAGGACATGTAATGGGAAAATTGTTCGCACTACTGCAAGGAATCAAAAGAGTCCAATTGCATGTTCCCAAGTGGAATTATGTAGGGGATACACTTGCTTTTTTTGCAATAGCGCCCCCCAGTGGCCAATCGACACCCGGCTGGATTATGTCATAGGGGGCGTGCACTTGTCCACACCCAAGAGGTTTCGTGCAGATCGACCAATGGTAAGCCTGTCAAACGCGTGCCGATCACTGATTGGCCGATTACGTCAGCCATTTTGGAAGTATGGCATGTCTGCTTTAGGACCTGGTTTCCAGAGGCCCATAGATGATGTCTGTCAAGTTTCATGTGGATCGGCCAATCTGAGTGCATGGGGCAAATTTTTGCATGTTATAGCGCCCCCTAGCAGGTGAGGTATGGCAACCACTGCGAGCTGCCCCAGACCCTCACACGGAAGCTGTCTGTGAAGTGCCATCTCATTACATGCAAGTTTTCTTAAGTTAGAGTTCCATATGTGCAAAATTTACTATTGAATTTACGCCCCCTCATTTGATTGGCTTATACTGACTAGGTAGTGAAGAAATTAGCATTTTTGTTGGATACATTTTAAAGTTCAGACTCTTCTGAACGTTTTGATACCACATATGTGCACGTATGTGAAAAATCCAGGGACTAGTTCGCGCTCAAAGATGTGTGTGATTTTGCACATTATGCAAATTAACTCGAAATCTAAGTGGGCGGAGCTTAATGGTTGTATATTAATTGTCCTATTGAATTTAGTCAAGGAATGCATAGGAACTGGAATTTTGGTTCTAGTACCTACGGTGTAGGAGATATGGACAAAAAGTCAATATGGTCTGCTATAGCGCCACCATCAGGCCAATTTGGGGTCCCTGTATGGGAATCTGGTCCTTGGAGGTAACTGAACCTTTTTGCCAAGATTGGGTTTTCTAGGCATTACGGTCTAGGCTGCACGATGCATTTTATGTCAAAAAATGGGCAAAAGAATAAGAAAAATAAGAAAAATACCAGCAATTACAATAGGGTTCCCACACTATGTGTGTGTGAACCCTAAAAAACCCTAACAATTACAATAGGGTTCCCACACTATGTGTGTGTGAACCCTAAAAAGAAGAAAAATTCGAGCAATTACAATAGGTTTCCCACACTACGTGTGTGAACCCTAATAAGAAGAAAAAAAAAAAAGAAGAAAAATTCGAGCAATTACAATAGGTTTCCCACACTACGTGTGTGAACCCTAAAAAAGGCACAAAAGCCCAAAGGGTCTTTTAGACCAACAAGTGATATGAAGCTACTTCAGTCCAAAAAATGGACAGATAAAGTAATTTGCAAAAAATTATTCAACTGGGGCAATAAAGGCCCAAAAGATCAAAACAAAATGTAATGGCAAAATGATTCAGATCATAGAAGTTAATCAGTGCTGTGATTAGCTTTGTATTTGTGTGTTTGTGTGTTTTTTCATGTATGCAGTAAGGGCTTCTTGAGGCTTTTTTGGTTGGCTTGAGCAAAGGAATACAGCTGAAGTAGAATTTTGTTTCTAGGCCATACAGTGTGGAAGATATTAGCAAAATGATTCAGACCATACAACTAAATCAAATGCTGAGATTAGGTTAAAAGCACTGACACACTGACACACATTGTGTGTCAGCACTAAAAGCACTGACACACAATTTGTCAGAAGTTGTGAACATAGCAGCAGGAGAGCTCTTGTTAATGCCCCACATGTAAACCCCACTATTTAACCCTTTTCATTTAGCTGACAAAATCTGTCACATGTGAATCTCAAACAAACCAAAGAGTGATGGCTTACTATACAATAAAATAACACAAATATTCTTATCTTTGCCTGTTCATGATGTTCTCATCCCTACTCTGACATGTTCTCACTGTTGTGCCCATAGTAGGGAGGCCACTAGGAATGTGTATCTAACAAGACTTTGATGATAAGTAAAGCATGCAGTTATATAGAGGTTGTGTGTGAAATGTGAATTACATATCTCTGTCCTCTCTTATGTCATTTCAGGATGTATAGAGGGCATGAGTTGAGAGTGTGGATGGAAAAATGAAGCTAAATATCAGTTAGTGTGTTGGAAATGGCAAGAGAAATGTATATATGAAGCATATAGGAAGTCCTGTGTGAGGGTGTGTGGAAAAAAAGAAGCTAAATATCTGTATATTAGTCACTGGGTAATTGGTAGTAATGGCTAGAATTAGTGTGTATGTGAAACCTATAGGCCAGAGAGGCCTTTGTTTTTGTGAGTGCATGTGAAGGAGAGAGAGGGAGGAGGGAGAGCCCAAGGGTTGTAAAGTGTTAGAAGCATGGGGGAGTGGAGGAGGGGGGCAGCGTGTGTGAGAATGGCAAACGTGCGTGTCTTATTCAACTGAGGCAATAAAGGCCCAAAAGATCAAAACAAAATGTATTGGCAAAATGATTCAGATCATAGAAGTTAATCAAATGCTGTGATTAGCTTTGTATGTGTGTGTGTGTTTTTTCATGTATGCAGTAAGGGCTTCTTGAGGCTTTTTTGGTTGGCTTGAGCAAAGGAATACAGCTGAAGTACAATTTTGTTTCTAGGCCATACAGTGTGGAAGATATTAGCAAAATGATTCAGACAATACAACTAAATCAAATGCTGAGATTAGGTTAAAAGTACTGACACACTGACCCAGGGGCCTAGTCAAATAAATATACCTTTGGCTGAATTTGACTGATGTTGTGAACATAGCAGCAGGAGAGCTCTGGTTAATGCCCCACATGTAAACACCACTCTTTAACCCTTTTCATTTAGCTGACAAAATATGTCACATGTGATTCTCAAACAAACCAGAGTGATGGGTTACTATACAATAAAATAACACAAATATTCTTATCTTTGCCTGTTCATGATGTTCTCATCCCTACTCTGACATGTTCTCACTGTTGTGCCCATAGTAGGGAGGCCACTAGGAATGTGTATCTAACAAGACTTTGATGATAAGTAAAGCATGCAGTTATATAGAGGTTGTGTGTGAAATGTGAATTACATATCTCTGTCCTCTCTTATGTCATTTCAGGATGTATAGAGGGCATGAGTTGAGAGTGTGGATGGAAAAATGAAGCTAAATATCAGTTAGTGTGTTGGAAATGGCAAGAGAAATGTATATATGAAGCATATAGGAAGTCCTGTGTGAGGGTGTGTGGAAAAAAAGAAGCTAAATATCTGTATATTAGTCACTGGGTAATTGGTAGTAATGGCTAGAATTAGTGTGTATGTGAAACCTATAGGCCAGAGAGGCCTTTGTTTTTGTGAGTGCATGTGAAGGAGAGAGAGGGAAGAGGGAGAGCCCAAGGGTTGTAAAGTGTTAGAAGCATGGGGGAGTGGAGGAGGGGGGCAGCGTGTGTGAGAATGTGCGTGTCTTAGCAGCTGTCTATGCCTCCCTGCACTGGTCAGTATGGAAAATGAAAATATTCACTGTAGAGCCGTTTGCAGGCGGATTTGGCTCAAACTTGGCACACTTAACCACAATGGTCATGTGAATGTGGATGTCAGTTTTCATAACAATCAGACATACTATGGCGTAGTTATTGAACTGTGAATTTGATGTGTTACGATGGTAGCATTGTGATGTATATGAAAAATATTAATTTGTGAAAACCTTAGGATTTTCTTGCTAATCTTAGCATTTCAGAGTCTGCTGAGTATTACAAGGTGTGATTTAAAGGTGATGGAGTTAAAATGCTAGGACTAGTATGAAAATGACAAGTTATATATATTTGATAATAGTGAAAAAGTGGTACATTTTTGCAAAGCACATGTAATTAGAAAGTTGCTAGGAATTCTGCATACAATCATATGAGTGCAAGCATTTCTTGATAAGTGAAAATATGTAGGAGAAATTCTGGATTTTCTAGTATAGCGCCACCTAGTGGTGCAATTCCCTTCTAACATGAGTATGTCTTAGAGGGTGTGTACATGAACATACCATGTCAGTTTCATGTGTATGTACCTATGGTAAGTCTGTCAAATGGCCAATTAATTAAAATTAAAATTAATTGGCTTATGGTGGCCATGTTTTTTGAGTGATGAGGTCATCATTGTGTGCCTTGATACCACTTGGGCCCCTGATGACGTCTGTAAAGTTTGGGCTTGATGTGACTAATGGTTTCTGAGAAACAAATTTCCCCATGTTATAGCACCCCCTATTGGACAATCGTGGCCAGCTTTGACCTGTGACCTCTGAGTCATGTGCCCTAACAACTGATAAATTTTCATGAAGATTGGTCAAAGCATTGCTGAGATATAGCTGCTGAAGTAAATTTAGCCACGCCTCAGAGCTATTGATTGACATGTGACAGTCAGACTGTATACCAATGTCACAGTTTTGTTGATATTCATTGACAATGAGATTCTTGTGAATATTTTGACACCAAGATTGTGGTGATCAGATAAAAAACCAGGGACTAGTATAAAAAAATAGGTTTTGCATATTATGCAAATTAGCAAAAAATCTAAGTAGGCGGAGCTTAATGGTTGTATATGAATAGTCCTATTGAATTTTGCCAAGGAATCCATAAAAAGTGGAATTTTGTTTCTATGACTTACGGATTGGGAGATATGGACCAAACGACAAAATGGTGCGCTATAGCGCCACCATCAGGCCAATGTGGGTCTCTGTACTTGAGTCTGGTCCTTGGACCATACATTATCAATTTGCCAAGTTTGGTGTTTCTAGGCCTTACGGTCTAGGCTGCACAATGCGTTTTAGGTCAAAAAATGGGCAAAAGAATAATAATAATAAGAAGAAGAAGAAAGAAAAATCCTAACAATTACAGTCTTTCTGGATAAGACACTTCATGAACCTATATATCTGTTCATATGTAATTTATATGTAAATGGAATTGGGGGTGCTTCTGCTTTCTATCCAAAGTTCCTGGCTGATCTTTTCTCAGGCTCTCACATTATCTCATATTCAGGGTGTCTGTCACAAATATGCAGTATATACTGGTATATTTTTTGTGAATTTACAAGTCTAACAGTCATGGCATATGACAGATATATAGCCATCTGTAAGCCTTTGGAATATCATTGCATTATGACACACCAGATGGTGATAAAACTGTTGCTTTGTATTTGGCTATTCTCTTTTCTAGAAACATCTATTGGAGTTTCACTGACAGCTCAGCTGTCCTTATGTGGTAATGAGATTGACAAGCTTTACTGTTTTAACTGGGATGTTGTAAAGCTTTCCTGTACAGATGCCACGGTGATCAACCTATATGGATACATAGTAATGTTTTCTCATACGTCTCAAGCTGTGTTCATCATGTTTTCATACATTCGCATCATCAAAGCATCTTTGAAGTCCAGGACAGAGAGAGTCAAATTCATGCAGACTTGTATGCCCCATTTAGTAACTCTCAGTAATTTCACTTTTTCCCTGCTTCTTGACATTTTGTGTGCTCGCTATGGCAGAGGAGAGAGACTTCAGGCTCTGCGTAATATTTTAGGTATAGAGTTTCTTGTGGTGCCTCCTCTCCTAAACCCCATCATATATGGGATCAGAATGACACGAATTCGCAGTCGGTTTGTGAAAATGTACAGTCATACAATTAACACCCTTAGGTAAGTAGGCATGAAAAGGTGGAAACTGTGTGTTAACCTTCGTCAGCCATTTCATTTGTACCTGTCTTCTACTCAGTTAGATGTTAAATGGATGTGTATAGAGATAATAACTATCTCTTTTCAACAAGATATTCTTATTTTAGCTGAATCCTGAACAACTTTAATATAAGATGTATTTTTGTGTGTGGTTTATAAATCACCTAATATAACAATAAAACCAGTATGTTAAAATGAACACCCGGGTGAGTAACAAAGCAGAAATATAATTTTTATTTTCTAAAAAATGTATGTGTATAGACAGATGATCACTTACCAACCTATGGAATATTGTGATTTGAAGCTCTTTTTCACATATGATGTTTTAATATATACTATAACCGATTTCCCTTCGGTTCCTTTGTAAATATAGGGTGTTAAACACAATCATGCATAGAGGCCGGATTTATTAGCAGTATCAGCGATGTACAGAGACAACATTCAAAGAGCTTACATGCTGCAACATTCAAATGAAAATTCAACCTGAAAATAAAAGTTGCCCAAGTCCTAGCAAATGAAAAAGATGAAGTTCAAGATGTTGGAACATAGCAGCAGGTCCTCCTGTGTTACCTGTTGGATGGTGCTTAGATATAAAAATAAAGCTGCTATGCACTAAAAGACTTTCAGACAAGGAGAATACTTTTCTGTAATATATAGTTCTCTCCGCACATGCTTACAGTAACTGGCTCTAAGTTAGATTTCATGTTATCTTCTGATCATATTGCATTTTATTCTGTATTTCTGGCAAGTGATGTGTTATATAATGCAAGATCTGGCTGTAGCTGGTATCATGTGCTTGGAAGCAACACATACAGTATCTGATATGTCATTTACATATTTACTATCAAAGTAATCTATTTGGCCATCTATATATACTCTGCTGTTTACTGAATAAAGTGTGAGTGCTGCTCAATATATTTCATATTGACAACTTGTGTACCCCATGGCCAGGGTTGCAACTACATACTTTCTGAGGTGTATGCAAACATACTATCGGCGCCCCCTGCACTCCACCCCCCACCCCACCCCAACTCGGCAAATAATTTTCTGGCATCGATTTGGCGCCCCCTCTAGTGCAGCGCCCCTATGCGTCGCATACGCTGCATACCCCCTTTTTGCGCCACTGCCCATGGCGCGAAGGAGGACTAACCAGGCAAGTCAAGCAGACATTGGGACTAGAAGGGCAGGTTAAGGAAAACTGGAAATGTATCAGGTTCAGGAAATCTCATACTTGTTGCCACAGTGCAATTAGAATGAGTGTAGTGGAGACAGCTAAAAGCCATCTCACTATGACGCCCAACATGGAATCCTTTGCCTGCTGAACGTGAAAGACTGACTCACCCAAATCTCTTTGATTGTATGTAAAGATAAACACTGATTCTTTACCCAGCAACAGGCCCCAAAGGAACCACATTCATAATGTTGTTTGTCTCCCAAAGCTTAGGATTCTGACCTTATCTGACTTCCTGAGCTTAGGAGAGAGAGGCCATCTAAGAGTTCTGGTCAAAATCAACCTTCTTTGGAGGACACTGGGACCACAGTCAGGAAGGACCTACACTCATAAAACTCTAAATTCCAACCTTATCTGATTGATTAAGGATTCAACCAAAGTTACAACACCTCGGGAGTCATGTGTTAAAATCCAGAACTGAAGATGCAAATATTTCAGAGATCTTTGTAACTCCAAATTGGGACGTAGCATACTGGAACAAGCTTGGTGAACTCAGTCTAGAGACACCAAACTTGACAACATTTCATACAAGGAAAGATTAATTATTCTTGAGGCCATTATTCAGCTTTCCAGCCCTTAAGGACAAAGGACCACAGGACCATGTGCCTCTAAATGTGAACACTGTGATATAAAGACACAACTTATGATCTTTCATGTATTCAGTATTAAGTGATTGTCACATCCAGCTCCGCCCTCCTTCCCAGTCTTGTGTCGTCTGCCCTAGCCCCGCCCTGGTTTTCCTGTTACCTGTCCGTCACGCCCCATCCTCTGTGTTTCACCTGCGTCTCATTTCTCCTCCCTGTCCCAAGGTATTTAATTCCCTCTGTCTTATCCTCTCGTTGTCAGTCATTGTGTTTCCAAGGTTTTCAGTATGGTGCTGTGTTCTTGTGTCTCCGCGTCCTCTAGCATAATCTTCCCCGTTTTCTGGTCTGGTTCGTGTTGTTTAGTCTTCCTTGTGTGCTCTCTCTCTTGTTTCTCTTTGCCCCTCCTTTCATCTAGTGTTCTCCAGTGATTTCCATCCATCCATTATCCGAACCGCTTAATCCCGCTAGTCGGGGTCACGGGGGGCTGGAGCCAATCCCAGCAATTCCAGGCGAAGGCAGGGTACACCATGGGCAGGTCGCCAGTCCACCGCATGGCCAACACACACGCACGCACACCTACGGGCAATTTAGAGTGAACAATCAACCTAACACGCATGTCTTTGGACCGCGGGAGGAATCCGGAGTACCCGGAGAAAACCCATACAGGCACAGGGAGAACATGCAAACTCCACACAGAGCAGCCCAGACCGAGAATCAAACCCAGACCGCCTTGTTGTGAGGCGACAGCGCTAACCACCACACCACTGTGCCGCCAGTGATTTCCATATTGGTTTCATGTTGTTCCTTGTCCTGCTTATTCCCCTCGTCGAGAATTTCCCCCTTGCGTAGGGTTCTCTGTTGTGCATTTTCTGCGGCTGCATTTGTTTCCCCTGTCAGTCCTGTCTCCCGATGTATGTTAGTTTAGCGTAGCGTTCGTTTTATATTCCCAGGTTCTTGTGTCGTTTTTTCTAGTACGTTGTTTAACGTTATGTTTGTCTGGTTATTATTGTTATGACAATGTTAGTTAATACAATATTTATAAACAAGGTGTTACTACATTGTAATTACATTATTATTACAATGTGTGATTATAATGTGTTATTACATTGTAAATACATAGTTATTACAACATTGTTTGGTTTTCAGATTAATTTGATTTAAATACATCTGAAAATCATTTCTTTGTGAATCACTACCAAGAACAAGAACCTCAGTCTGTATTTAACTGCAGAAAATTGTTAGACATTCATGTCTGAATATCACCTATCATCTCTGAAACCAGGCTTCAAAGTGTAATCTATTTGGTTTGCTTTAACATAATCATTCAACTGCACTGTAAACCCGGATTTGATTTTAATAAATTATTTTAGTAATCATTAATAATTATTTCATGTTTTGTAAAAAAATATTTCCATTACTAAATAAAACTAGTTGTTATTATTATTGAGCTGAAATAGGCATTGCAATGATCATGTTAAGTAAAGATAAAATATAAATATAGCCGCAAGCGGCGATTGGCGGGTTCACACACAAATAGGCATATTTTGGCCTCAATAGGCAAAAGGAAGCCCAAAAGGTCCTTTAGACCTAAAAGTGAAAAGAAGCTGTTTGGGTTTGGCCAGTGTGTGCTCTACAGATAGAGTGTGATGACATCTGCGTGTGTCAGAAAGGGAGACACAGAAATAGCACATCTGGCTAGGGCTGCATCTATGTGAACAATATAGGAAGGCCTGCATTTGTCTATACATGATTGGGCCTGTATATTACAGACAGAGAGAGATTGAGGGTGCCAGAGACTATGCTTTGTTAATTCACTCCTTGCACACCTTGCACGCCTAACATGACTGCCCGTGTATTCAAAGTATGAATGTAGTCTGCAAAGCCTGGCATTACATGACTGACATGACTGGCATGACTGGCATGACTGACATAACTGATATGACTGGCATGACTGAAATGACATCACTGGCATGATGAACAAAAGTAATATGACTGATATGACTGACATAACTGGAATGAGTGACATGACTGGCATGACTGTAATGACATGACTGATATGACTGACATGACTTATGTCTGACATGACTGGACTGACATGACTGATATGACTGGACTGAAATGACTGACATGACTGGACTGACATGACTGTTATGACTGGACAGATATGCATACAAACTATACATACATTTAGGTAGAAGTGTGTGTGTGTGTGTGTGTGTGTGTGTGTGTGTGTGTGTGTGTGTGTGTGTGTGGTAGTGTATGTACTCAAACTATGACAACATATACTAATACATACATACATAAGTATACATAGAAACTATACATACATATAGGTATAAAGGTGTGTGTGTCTGTGTGTTTGTGTGAGAGAGAGACAAAAAAGAAGCCAAATATCAGTTTGTATGAGCATGTGTTAGTCACTGGGATATGGGTGGGTATGGCTAGGGAAGTGTCATTGTGAATGCTATAGGAAGGCCTGCTTGCGCCTGTATGTGTGTGTGCCTGGTTAATAGACACAGAGAGATCTAGGTAGCCAGAGCAATGTTTACTTAGGGCACAGAGATGGGAGGGGGAATGTGGGTGAGAGTGTGAGAGAGACTGAGAGTGTGAGTTTCAGCTTGCGTGCGTGTGAGAAGGAGAAGGTGACAGAGGGACTTTACATGCATTTTTATGCATTGTATATAATACTGCACTGTAGAGCCATACGATAACCGATTTAGATGAAACTTGACAAATTTGTTGAGGATGGGATTCTGAATGGGCTTGTGCATTTTGGTCAGAATTGGATAAAATATGAAAGAGCTTTAAGAATATGAATATTATATGTATCGATGCTGTCCATTAAAAAAATATTTAGCAGGTATAAGTGTCCTCAAATCCAAAATCTTTGGATTGTTTTTTGATTTCACACTCTGTAGAGTATTATAAGACTTTGCTTGACATGATAGTATGAAAATCCTAGGAGGAGTATGAAAAGTGATGATTTCAAACTATTATTAACTGTAAATAAACTGTGCATTTTTTAATAGGACATGTAATGGGAAAGTTGTTCGCACTACTGCAAGGAATCAAAAGAGTCCAATTGCATGTTCCCAAGTGGAATTATGTAGGGGATACACTTGCTTTTTTTGCAATAGCGCCCCCCAGTGGCCAATCGACACCCGGCTGGATTATGTCATAGGGGGCGTGCACTTGTCCACACCCAAGAGGTTTCGTGCAGATCGACCAATGGTAAGCCTGTCAAACGCGTGCCGATCACTGATTGGCCGATTACGTCAGCCATTTTGGAAGTATGGCATGTCTGCTTTAGGACCTGGTTCCCAGAGGCCCATAGATGATGTCTGCCAAGTTTCATGTGGATCGGCCAATCTGAGTGCATGGGGCAAATTTTTGCATGTTATAGCGCCCCCTAGCAGGTGAGGTATGGCAACCTCTGCAAGCTGCCCCAGACCCTCACAGGGAAGCTGTCTGTGAAGTGCCATCTCATTACATGCAAGTTTTGTTAAGTTAGAGCTCCATATGCGCAAAATTTACTATTGAATTTACGCCCCCTCATTTGATTGGCTTATACTGACTAGGTAGTGAAGAAATTAGCATTTTTGTTGGATACATTTTAAAGTTCAGACTCTTCTGAACGTTTTGATACCACATATGTGCATGTATGTGAAAAATCCAGGGACTAGTTCGCGCTCAAAGATGTGTGTGATTTTGCACATTATGCAAATTAACTCGAAATCTAAGTGGGCGGAGCTAAAGGGTCCTAGAGGCTTTTTTGTTTGGTTTGATCCAAGGAATCCATCAGAAGTGGAATTTCGTTTCTATGACCTACGGTGTAGGAGATATGGACCAAAACGCAAAATGCTGCGCTATAGCGCCACCATCAGGCCAATGTGGGTCATTGTCTGGGTTTCCCTCATTGCACCTCTGGTGCACCTGTCTGACAAGTTTGGTGTTTCTGGGCCTTACGGTCTAGGCTGCAGTATGCGTTTTACAGCCTGAAAAATAATAATAATAAGAAGAAAAACTCGAGCAATTACAATAGGGTTCCCACACTATGTGTGTGAACCCTAAAAAACCCTAACAATTACAATAGGGTTCCCACACTATGTGTGTGAACCCTAACAAGCGGCGATTGGCGGGTTCACACACAAATAGGCATATTTTGGCCTCAATAGGCAAAAGGAAGCCCAAAAGGTCCTTTAGACCTAAAAGTGAAAAGAAGCTGTTTGGGTTTGGCCAGTGTGTGCTCTACAGATAGTGTGTGATGACATCTGCGTGTGTCAGAAAGGGAGACACAGAAATACCACATCTGGCTAGGGCTGCATCTATGTGAACAATATAGGAAGGCCTGCATGTGTCTATACATGATTGGGCCTGTATATTACAGACAGAGAGAGATTGAGGGTGCCAGAGACTATGCTTTGTTAATTCACTCCTTGGACACCTTGCACGCCTAACATGACTGCCCGTGTATTCAAAGTATGAATGTAGTCTGCAAAGCCTGCCATAACATGACTGACATGACTGGCATGACTAACATAACTGATATGACTGAAATGACATCACTGGCATGATGAACAAAAGTAACATGACTGATATGACTGACATAACTGGAATGAGTGACATGACTGGCATGACTGTAATGACATGACTGATATGTCTGACATGACTGGACTGACATGACTGATATGACTGGACTGACATGACTGATATGACTGGACTGACATGACTGTTATGACTGGACAGATATGCATACAAACTATACATACATTTAGGTAGAAATGTGTGTGTGTGTGTGTGTGTGTGGTAGTGTATGTACTCAAACTATGACAACATATACTAATACATACATACATAAGTATACATAGAAACTATACATACATATAGGTATAAAGGTGTGTGTGTCTGTGTGTTTGTGTGAGAGAGAGACAAAAAAGAAGCCAAATATCAGTTTGTATGAGCATGTGTTAGTCACTGAGATATGGGTGGGTATGGCTAGGGAAGTGTCATTGTGAATGCTATAGGAAGGCCTGCTTGCGCCTGTATGTGTGTGTGCCTGGTTAATAGACACAGAGAGATCTAGGTAGCCAGAGCAATGTTTACTTAGGGCACAGAGATGGGAGGGGGAATGTGGGTGAGAGTGTGATAGAGACGGAGTGTGTGAGTTTCAGCTTGCGTGCGTGTGAGAAGGAGAAGGTGACAGAGGGACTTTACATGCATTTTTATGCATTGTATATAATACTGCACTGCAGAGCCATACGATAACCGATTTAGATGAAACTTGACAAATTTGTTCAGGATGGGATTCTGAATGGGCTTGTGCATTTTGGTCAGAATTGGATAAAATATGAAAGAGCTTTAAGAATATGAATATTATATGTATCGATGCTGTCCATTAAAAAAATATTTAGCAGGTATAAGTGTCCTCAAATCCAAAATCTTTGGATTGTTTTTTGATTTCACACTCTGTAGAGTATTATAAGACTTTGCTTGACATGATAGTATGAAAATCCTAGGAGCAGTATGAAAAGTGATGATTTCAAACTGTTATTAACTGTAAGTAAACTGTGCATTTTTTAATAGGACTTGTAATGGGAAAGTTGTTCGCACTACTGCAAGGAATCAAAAGAGTCCAATTGCATGTTCCCAAGTGGAATTATGTAGGGGATACACTTGCTTTTTTTGCAATAGCGCCCCCCAGTGGCCAATCGACACCCGGGTGGATTATGTCATAGGGGGCGTGCACTTGTCCACACCCAAGAGGTTTCGTGCAGATCGACCAATGGTAAGCCTGTCAAACGCGTGCCGATCACTGATTGGCAGATTACGTCAGCCATTTTGGAAGTATGGCATGTCTGCTTTAGGACCTGGTTTCCAGAGGCCCATAGATGATGTCTGTCAAGTTTCATGTGGATCGGCCAATCTGAGTGCATGGGGCAAATTTTTGCATGTTATAGCGCCCCCTAGCAGGTGAGGTATGGCAACCTCTGCGAGCTGCCCCAGACCCTCACACGGAAGCTGTCTGTGAAGTGCCATCTCATTACATGCAAGTTTTCTTAAGTTAGAGCTCCATATGTGCAAAATTTACTATTGAATTTACGCCCCCTCATTTGATTGGCTTATACTGACTAGGTAGTGAAGAAATTAGCATTTTTGTTGGATACATTTTAAAGTTCAGACTCTTCTGAACGTTTTGATACCACATATGTGCATGTCTGTGAAAAATCCAGGGACTAGTTCGCGCTCAAAGATGTGTGTGATTTTGCACATTATGCAAATTAACTCGAAATCTAAGTGGGCGGAGCTTAATGGTTGTATATTAATTGTCCTATTGAATTTAGTCAAGGAATGCATAGGAACTGGAATTTTGGTTCTAGGACCTACGGTGTAGGAGATATGGACAAAAAGTCAATATGCTCTGCTATAGCGCCACCATCAGGCCAATTTGGGTCCCTGTATGGGAATCTGGTCCTTGGAGTTAACTGAACCTTTTTGCCAAGATTGGGTTTTCTAGGCATTACGGTCTAGGCTGCACGATGCATTTTATGTCAAAAAATGGGCAAAAGAATAAGAAGAAAAATAAGAAAAATACCAGCAATTACAATAGGGTTCCCACACTGTGTGTGTGAACCCTAAAAATGTAAATGTATTAGATAACTGAATATGTTAAGTTTATGATTGGTAGGGGTGGGCCCTTTTTGAATCGGACCACTGCACAGTGCGCATGAAGAGTTGTTCTGGTTGTGCATATTGTTTGAAGAACCTTTCGTTATCACCCCGCTGCAGCCCAAATGTATGAGTTTTGAAATGAGTGTTTTCTTCAAATGAGTATTTGCAACGTTGTCAGATTTCAGTGCATGTAACTTATTTAGTTAACGCTAATATAGTCCAATGGGGGACTGCGCTACTTCCCATGAGTCCCTGCGACTCCGGTATTGTTCTCTGTTAATGTGATGTCTATGCATCTATGTTGATTGATTATGTACTTGATTATGTGCGTTACTTGGTTTAAGTCCCCCTTCATCAGTTTATATAGTTTTACTGTGTGAATTATTCCATGCCATGTTTGTGTAGTGTTGTCGTGTTATTGCCACTTCCTCATGTTTCGTGTCTCTTGCATGAGTAGGTTGCTGAGGCAAGTTGAAGAAAAAAAGCCTTGTTGTGTTGCAATGGATCTGTTTGCTACCTCTCCTTCCTACACCATGCCACAATATTGTTAAAATTGAATGTGAACAAGGATAAAGACCACTAAAGAAAATTTGATTTGTCCATTACATCCACTTAAGAATCTATGCCAATACAACTTAACTTCTTTAGGTATAATTGTATGTGAACTAGAGAAAAGACCACTAATGAAAACTTGATTTGTCCATTGCATTCACTTAAGAGTCTATGCTAATACAACTTAACTTCTTTAGTTATAATTGTATGTGAACTAGAGTAAAGACCACTAATGAAAACTTGATTTGTCCATTGCATCCACTTAAGAGTCTATGCTAATACAACTTAACTTCTTTAGTTTCTCTTTGTGCAAAAACTTAAGTTTAAGGCAACAGGTTTGTGACGCTGGTGTGTGAGAGGAAGGATGAGACACAATGAGCGTCTTGCGATGCACACTAAACGTTTAATCAAACACAAACACGTGAAGTCCAGCACAAACGGAGCAAGCACGCTGACGCAATGCTTGCACGGGCATGAACTTTAGACAAAGACGAGCACAAGACACTGCGCAAACGCACAATAAATAGGTGTATTACACAGACCCACGTGACCTCGGGACAAGGCACAGGTGATACCACGAACACGCTCACAGACGACCCACGCCCACGGATGTACAAACATGGACATAACGACACGCAGACAACGCAACGGCACGCCCACAGGGAAGGGTCCGGCACCGTGACAGGGTTTTCACGCAATTTTCTAGTAAGGTCAACTAATTAGGGTTAAGAGTGTGGATTGACACAACTTTTTCAATGATTTTGCAAAGAAATTTGTTCCCATTTTCTGAGAGGGGAGAGAGGGACTGTATCATGTCCATGAAGGCCACGGCAATTCCAGCACTGACATAACGCTTGGTTATTGTGCGCTTTTCACAGAGTGTTCTAATAGATAATGACATATTGAAAAATACACCAAAATGATCAGGGATTGCAACATCAGCAATTTCAGTATTATTAATATCTATGCGTTTAGAAATGATAAAATCTAAAATGTGGCCATGCCTATGAGTTAGAACTGATACATGTTGTATAAGATCAAAAGAGTTAGGCGTGCTCATGAATTCAGAAGTGATTGGATTTGTGGATATATCTATGTCAATATTAAAATCCCCAGTAATTAAAACATTAAAATCCTAGAAAGCATTTCTGCAAAATATTCAATCTTCAGTTTTAATATTTGCAGACGTTTTTAGCATGGGTTAGACACCACTTAAACTTTAGCTTGGTTTATTCACAAAAGTCACTGACACCATTTTTTATGCTGTAATACCATTACACAGATAATGAACTCAAGTCCCTGAGTGTCTTCAGGGAAAAACTTCATCATTTAAAAGCATTATTGTGACGGTGGGGTCGCGGCGAAGAACGAGACACACAATCCTTCACAGATACGTCACTTTTACTTGTACACGGTTATTGCGCAATAGCGCACGAAGAACAGAGATACACACACACACTGCAACGTGTAGACTTTAGACATTGACGAGCACAGGACACTGCGCGAGCGCACATTAAGTAGACAAACCACAGTAGCCCCACGTGATCACGAGACGATTCACAGGTGAGACTTGTTAATCACACAACAAAACCCTACCCACGTATATACACTGACGCAGACAAAGCACGTGGACTACGTTGACACACGCCCAAAAGGGAGGGGCCGGGGTCCTCAACGTGACAGACGCCCCCTCCAAGGGCACTACCCGTCCCGGGGTGCCAACAGGACCGAGTGCCCCGAACCCACGACGATGGGCGGATCCGACGCGCTCAGTCCTGCGTCTGGGAGGTGACCGCCCTTGGGGAAGCGTCCGCCACGGACCGCCTAGAACACCCTCCCTGGGAAGACGGGGGAAAAGACGGAAGACACATTAAACGGAACAGACACGCATACACACACAGGCACACTGACATACATCGGAATAAACGGGAAAAGGGGGTTTGGTACACAAACGGGCAGACATACGAACACTGGCACACTCACACATGAGACAGGCGCCAGGCTGCGCGCCAGGAGGAGAGCGACTAGGGGAGAGAGATCGGGTGCTGCAGGCGCTGCGGGTACTTGTCCTGCTCCAGCCTTTGCTGCATGGTCTCCGCCTGGTACAGCGCGGCTGGCTTGCGCGCCTGGTACAGCGCGGTTGGCGTTCGCGCCAGGTGCTCCGCGGCGGGCTTGTGCGCCTGATGCAGCGCGGCGGGCTTGCGCGCCTGATGCAGCGCGGCTGGCTTGCGCGCCTGATGCAGCGCGGCTGGCTTGCGCGCCTGAAGCAGCGCGGCTGGCTTGCGCGCCTGATGCAGCGCGGCTGGCTTGCGCGCCTGATGCAGCGCGGCTGGCAGACGCCCCGTGCGGGCCGTTAGGTGTTTCCCCGTCGATGTCCATGTCCTCCGTCCCCCGGCTCCACTCCATGGACTGCTCCGGGCTGCCACCCCGGGAGCAGTCCATCGCGCTCTCGCCGGAGCGATCGGAGTGTGGACGACGCTCCGCACTCCCTTTCACGGTCCTAACCGACCTCACCGAGGCAGGCGGACTGTCCTCCTCTTCCTCCGTATAGGAGTCCCCCTCCGTCTCACCGTAGTCGGCGGTAGGCGTGGAGCACCCCAATGGAGGGTAGTCCTCTTGCTCCTCCTCCTCCTCTTCACCGTAGTCCTCGCTCTCTGAAGGAGGGTAGTCCTCTCCCTCCCCGCCGTAGTCTACGGTGGATGCGTCACCTAAAGACGGAGGGTAGGCTTCCTCCTCCTCTCCCCCGTAGTCCTCGGTAGCGGACTCGCTCTCTGAAGGAGGGTAGTCCTCTCCCTCCTCACCGTAGTCTACGGTGGATGCGTCACATAAAGACGGAGGGTAGGCCTCCTCCTCTTCTCCACCGTAGTCTACGGTGGAGGCGTCGCACACCGAGGGAGCGGGTTCTTCGCCCTCATCTTCCTCTTCGTCCTGCTCTTCCTCCGTGGAGTCCCCTGCCCCGAACTCGTTCTTCGGGGAGGTCTCGACCGCTCCGAAAACCCCGGAGTCCACCTTCGGCGACGAGGGAGCGCGGGACGGAGGGGAGTGTCGCTCCCTCCACAGCCTCACCGCGCCCTGGCGGAAGAACTCCGCCAGCTCGGGGTCCCTCTCCACTAGCCCCTGGGCTGTGGACAGCTGGAGGGCGCACACTGGGTCGGTCTCCAACTCCTCGACCGTCGGCATAGCCTCGTGTCGCGGAGAGGGGTTCTCCTCAGGCTCCTCCTCTGGTGTCCTCCCCTCTTCATAGAGTTCGGCGAAGCCCACCCGTATGGGCGAGGGCTCCCGGGAAGACGAGGGGTGTCGCTCCTGCCACACCTTTACCGCCGTCTGGCGGTACTCCTCCGCCAGCCAGGGAATGGCGGTCTCCCGAGCTGCGCACAGCATATAGGAGCACTCCGGGTCCTGTTGGAGCTGCTCCATAGTCGGCGTGACCGGACTGCGTGGAGGGGAGGAAGAGGTACGGTGACGCCGCTTGCTGGGGCGCTGTGCCTTCTTTGGCCGGGTTGCGTATCCTGGCATTTCTGTGTCTCTTGCGGCTCGTCAATCTGTGACGGTGGGGTCGCGGCGAAGAACGAGACACACAATCCTTCACAGATACGTCACTTTTACTTGTACACGGTTATTGCGCAATAGCGCACGAAGAACAGAGATACACACACACACTGCAACGTGTAGACTTTAGACATTGACGAGCACAGGACACTGCGCGAGCGCACATTAAGTAGACAAACCACAGTAGCCCCACGTGATCACGAGACGATTCACAGGTGAGACTTGTTAATCACACAACAAAACCCTACCCACGTATATACACTGACGCAGACAAAGCACGTGGACTACGTTGACACACGCCCAAAAGGGAGGGGCCGGGGTCCTCAACGTGACAATTATACAGTGCCACAGGCATATCTATATAAGCTGTGGTAGTAGTATTACAGTATGAACAGGTAATCATTTGGCTGTACATGTGTTGAAAATTTAGCAAAAGACATTTAAAGTTATTAATGCAATTGTGCATGTGATATATTCTGATGCTTTTAAGACATTTTCACAGTTTGTTATCAATTTTTGCATCCAAAAGGAGTAATGGAAAATTCTACAGGAGAATTCATGTTTGTTCTTCATGGACTGAATGACACAAAGACAAACAAACACATTTACTTTGCATTTGGTCTTATTGTGTATATAATAACTCTGTTTGTAAATGTTATGCTAGTTATTACTGTCATTCTGGACAAAACACTTCATGAGCCTATGTATCTGTTCATATGTAATTTGTATATAAATGGTATAGGTGGTGCTTCTGCTTTCTATCCAAAGATCCTTGCTGATCTTTTTTCAGACACTCATGTAATTTCATATACTGGTTGTCTTATACAAATATGTGCAATTTACTGGTATCTATTCTGTGAATTTACAAGTCTAACTATCATGGCATATGATAGATATCTAGCTATTTGTAAGCCTCTGGAATATCACTCTATTATGACACACCAGATGGTGGTGAAACTGTTGGTTTGTACCTGGCTTTTCTCCTTACTAGAAACATCTGTTGGGACTGTACTGACAGCCCAACTAACCTTATGTGGTAATGAGATTGACAAGCTTTACTGCTTTAACTGGGATGTTGTAAAGCTTTCCTGTACAGATATCACTTTGAACAGCTTATATGGGTACATTCTAATACTTTCTCATGCTTCTCAATTCATATTTATCATTATTTCATACATTAATATCATCAAAGCATCTTTGAAGTCCAAGACAGAGAGAGTCAAATTCATGCAGACCTGTCTGCCCCATTTAATAACTCTCAGTAATTTCACTTTTTCCCTGCTTCTTGATGTTTTGTGTGCTCGCTATGGGAAAGGAGAGAGACTTCAGGCTCTGCGCAATATTTTAGGTATAGAGTTTCTCGTGGTGCCTCCTCTCCTAAACCCCATCATATATGGGATCAGAATGACACAGATTCGTAGCCAGTTTGTGAAAATGTACAGTAATACAATTAACACATTTAGATAAGTAGTAATGCTGAAGTCGGATCTGTGTGTGTTTTCCATTTGACCTTGATCAGACTTTAATTCTAGTCAAGTCAATTCAAGTCAAATTTATTTATTTAGCACTTTTTACAACACATGTTTTCACAAAGCAGCTTTACAATTGTATGGGTCCAAATCCCTAATGTGCAAGCCAGAGGCGACAGTGGCAAGGAAAAACTATGATGGTGGGGATTAGGAAGAAACCTCGGGAGGACCAAGACCAATTCTAGCCATCTTCTACTATAATTCCATGTTAAATCATAACATATCTAACTGAAGAAGACATTTTTATTTTAGCTGAATCCTGAACTACTCTAAACTAAACTTTGTTGAGGTCACTTAAAAGCTGTGGAGTCAAGTAGAGGAGAAGAGAGGGTAATACACTAAATACACTGCACAAAGAGCAAAAGGGAAGGCTAGCAGTGCCGAGCAGAGTAGAGGTTTTGGGGGAAAGTAGAGTGAGGTTCAAGATGCGGTGTGTTGTGCAATGGCAGATTCTGCCCCAGGACCTGTGTTTTTATGAAGAATGATATTTGCTTTAGAAGTTTAGGATAACCCAAATGAGTGGAGAAAAGCAATGTGCTTCTTCCAGAAGAGAAGGATTCCATAGGCGTAGAATAGTTTTGGCCTGTGAGTTTGAATGCGGAGAGTAAGATGTTCTTTAGTGTGACTATGCAGAGACTAGTTCCAAAATTTCTAAATTAATTAAATTCATGGACACATCCTAAAGGACCATAGCTATATGATTTAGCATTAGATTCAAGCAGAAATGGAACCTTCATCTGAGTTTTCTAGATTTAGCTAACACATTTGGTTTGGTGCTACATAATCTTGTGGAAAGCATTTTGTTTCTTTCATATGCTGTAGGGGAGTTGTAGGTGGGAGAGACTGCAAAAAAATCCCTGGCTCCATCCAATTATGACGTATTTGAATGACATGACAACACTGACAACTACTATTTGTATCCAGCAGTGGCTAGAGAAGATAAATGTTCACTTTAGGTGGGCAAGAATGACGGTTAAACCTAGTAAGCGTAGCAAAGTGTAAAAGGAACATTTGTGTGGGATTTTTTTGATAGGAGAACTGATTTCTTCATACTGGAGAGTTAAGGTAGATGGTATAGTGCAGCATCAAATGATGAAATGCAAGCTGTGGGGCTAAAGACAGAAATGATAAAGGTATATTTAAATAAAAATAAATGCGAAAATATATAATAAGATTATGCTGAAATGTATATAAATGGTGAAATGTATATTTAAATAAATATCTTCTAGGCATTTAAAATGTAAAATTGTGTAAATTATATTACATCCTTTAACATAATAGATAGACCAGGTAGATTCAATTATACTATTGCTCGGTACATGTTCAGACAACAAAATGCAGGTAGAATCCACCAGAAGTGCAAAATTGTCACGTTGTGGGGGGCCCCCTACCGGTCGCCCCCGGTTACAGCGGCAGCGGTCCTGTTTTTGTCACGTGATGTTCGTCCTTCAGGTGGGCGGGACCCGTGATCCGTCTCACCTGAGGGTCGTTTGTTCGTCTATATACGTTAGGGATGCACCGAAAATTCGGCCACCGAAAATTTTCGGCCGAAATGGCTTAAATTTGCATTTTCGGTTTTCGGCCGAAATACTTTCATCACCGAAACAACACGGCCGAAACAATGTGCTGTGATGACGCAAGCAAAAATCGCCACCTGTACGCGCTTATTTGGATAAAGCTAGCAAAAAAGTTTTCCAGTGATGGCGCCGAGGCAAAGGACATTACACCAAAAATTATGGAACTCGTTTAGACGATCAGCCGTTCTCTGTCGTAGGGATTTCGTAGGCTAATAGAGCACTTTGAGCCCCGTTATGTTTTGCCGAGCCGAGTTTACCTGAGCTGTTTAATATTGTTGCAACTCACGTCACGTTTTTATGAGAGAATTTATATTTATCTTTCAGGCCAGTCAGTTATAATTTAATTTAACTCGTATAAAATACATATATTTATCCTCTCAGATAAAAACGGTCTGCAAGCGAGTTAAATTTAATTAGTGGTCGGCCATTGTCAGCTTTATCGCCGTTAACGGCCCACCACTAATTTTATTTTATAATATGCATTACTGTAATGTCAGTGCTAAATAAATATTTTCAAATCAAATTTTGTAGTTGATTTATACTTTGAAAAGCAATGCCTTGATTTTAGTGAGGTTAGCCATAAATCCAATGTTACTAATAATTGGCATAATGTATTTCGGTGTTTCGGTTTTCGGCCTTGGTTTCCTCATTTTCGGTTTTCGGTTTCGGCTAAGAATTTTCATTTCGGTGCATCCCTAATATACGTCTTGTCTTTGTACCAGTTGACTGCTGGTTATTATTTCCTTCATTTGGAACAATGCACGGGTTTTTGGTTTGCACACTTTCTATTAAACCATCCTCTTTCCCTGAGACTTGGCGTGATCGCTTCCTTTTTGAGTTGCTCACCCTGCCCGTCACAGAATAACCAGCCACCTTTCGGAAGCCGCCAGTCTCCTTTGCTTTCTCCTTCGTTCGTGGTCATGTCTCGTGGTAAGTGTTTGTCTACGTGCGGTATGTTTGTCGTGTATTGTCTGAGAGAGTGTTGAGTCTGTCCCCACTCGTCCCGCCGTGTTTAAATGTTGTTTGTGTTTAAACCCGTAAATTACACTAGATGACTAGAGCTGGGGACCGGTAGACTCCGCTCTCACCCAGCGAAACTACCGGTGCCTCACATTGCACACGTCGGTTGTCCGTTATCATCTGTGTGTGTGTGTGTGTATGTACGTTGTAGTGTTTTGTTTTAATAACGACGCGGACGTGAGCGAGTGTGTGAGTGTGCCGTGGTGTGTGTTTCGCTGGTGGTGTTCGTGTGTGTATGTAGTCGGGTCCACCGGTGCGTGCTGCGCGCTAGAACGCGTGAGACGCGATTCTCTCTGCTCCTTTTCGCCTCGCTCACCCGATATCCCGCGGTGACGGGGGTGAGCGACTGCGAGCCAGAGGGATGCGTCGCTGTGGGCGTGGTGCGCAAGCCACTCGCGCATAGCTCTCTCTCTCCAAAGATCTACGGATCCCGTGGTGAAAACGGTGAGAGAGAGAGCTGGAGTGGGCGCGTCACGCTCCGCAGAGCGCGCGCATCGGTGGGTCCTGTCCGTTTGTTTGTGTTCTGTCTTTGCGTGTTCGTTTTGTCCTAGAGTGTAGCGTGCTTTGTTTTATGTAATTCCTCTCTTGCACCCCTCTTCACTGTGTGTGGGGAGGGGCCCATTAGAGGTCCCGTGCCACTGGATGTGGCACGGAGGGCACCTTGGGTGCGTATATGTTAAATGTTGTGTCTGTGTTTTTTGTTTTGTTGTTCCCCGGAGGGGCCCCCCCTAAATATGTTTTTGGGGGGGAGCTATGGGGTTCCTGAGCCACGACATGTGGCTCAGAAGGCACTGCTCCATCAGAAGACCTGACCGGTTGGGAGGGACCCCTGAGCAAAGAGGAGCCCCTGTACCCCTTTGTAGGCGGAGGATGCCTGGGGTGTAAGGACAGGGTGTCTCCTCATGCCAAGAAGGGGTCCCTTCCCCCCTGTGTAAAAGGGGGGTCAGTGGTCGGAGCAGTGCGCGTTTTGTGTTATGTGTTGTCTGTGTGCGTGTGTTTGTGATGTGTTGCAGGTCGCTCCTGGTGGTGGACTGCGGTACTCCCGGACCTAGTGGGGTCTCCAGGAGGAGACCCTCTCCTTCGAGCTCGGGGTGACCAGCGTGTCCCTGTTGCGGATTGCCAGGGCCCTGGTCTCTGGCGCTCCTGGGTTGGGTGGAGGAGTCCACCTTGAGATGAGGGGCCCCGGGGAGGGGTTCACTCCCCAGGAGTCTGGGGTGACCCCTAGCGAAAGGGCAGGGGTCAGCTCCGAGCGAGGAGGTAGGTTCGGGAGGTGGTTGGTGGAAGCCGTGGCCGCACCCCAGTGTGGCGGCCTGCACACATCCACACCTGTGACGTTCGTTGGGCCATGTGCTCCGGGTCCGCACTCAGCGGTGGGGCTTAAGCGGCCTAATGGCCGGTTAGGGCGCGAGGGCCCTGTGACCGACCGGGGCGTGGTTATCGTCTTGTTGACGGCCCAGTCGGTCCAGGGTCCCGCCCAGGAGGCGAGCTAGCTTGTGTGTTTTATGTTTTCAGCTCCAGGACTGCAGGGAACGGGTCCCTGCCTTGTCTGCGTCCTGTGACGAGGAGCTTATGTGTTTTGTGTTTCAGCTCAGGATGGCAGGGAACGGGTCCCTGTCTTGTCCCCGCCCTCCCGCCCCTTTGTTGTATTTTGTGTGCTGCCGCTGTAAGCCGCACATCCGGAGGGGAGTGCAGCTTTGGTGGGGGGGTCTGTCACGTTGTGGGGGGGCCCCCTACCGGTCGCCCCCGGTTACAGCGGCAGCGGTCCTGTTTTTGTCACGTGATGTTCGTCCTTCAGGTGGGCGGGACCCGTGATCCGTCTCACCTGAGGCGTCTCACCTGAGGGTCTCACCCTGCCCGTCACAAAAATAGTAGCATAGTGTAATTGTAAGGACTGCAAATGGTGCATTATGAGGAGTGCAAATAGAACAGAGTTTAGAATTATTAATGAAAATAATGGTCACTTTGCATTTAATTCATTTACTTTTTATTTCAAAATGGCCTTTTAAGATTTTTGTAATAAAAGCTTTTCAAATAATTCTATGATTTTGCCATTTTAAGTTTATTTATATTGTAGCATCAGTCCAATGGGGGACACTAACTCCAATGAGCCTTTGCGACTCTGGTGTTGATCCGTGTTATGTGTAGTGTTATGACGTGTTATTAGTTATGTATTGGATTGTGTGTGTTATTAGTTTAAGTTAATCTGTTTATGTAGTCTGTAGGTGCCTGAGTTTCCCTGCAATGTGTGTGTAATGCCATTTCATCCTTGCCATTCCCTCGTGTATCAAAGTCAAGTCTGTTCGACATTATCATGGCTTCACTACGCGATTACGTTATTGAGGCTATCAATAAAAAGCCTTGTTACTTTGTAGATGGACCTGCCCCTGCCTCTCCTTTCCACACCACGCCACAGTGTTTTCAATGATCTTTTAATGATTGTTTACTAACCTGTTAAACATGGCAATTGGGAGAAACATCTAAACACACAGAATGATCATTTGCTGCTGATTGCTTTGAGTCTGATGTTGACTGCATACAGATTTGGAGTAACATACGGTGTCCTGGACCAAAATGAGGATCCATTTGCAGAAAAAACTCAGTTTTATTATAAACAGAGAGGGGTAAGTCAAAGGCGCGAATAACCACAGTTCAGATCGACAACAAAAGAATGGCCAGATTAAACAGGCAGAGATAAAGTGAGGCGAGACAGAAGGCAGGGTGCTTAACAGACATCCAAGAACGGCAGGAAAAGCAAACAGTGATCCAGGCAGAGGTATAAGACAAGGTCTAGGCCAGGGATGGGCAACTTCCATGACAAAGAGGGCCAAAATTTTTTCAGCACTATTATTGGAGGGCCACATGACCACGCACTTCAAATAATTGGATATGAAAGACACTACAAATTATTCTCAATAAGAACACATTTTAAATGAATTCAGATCTGTATGTTTATTGCACCAACATACATCTATTTTCTGCATATAAATGCATTAACATGTCCTTAATAAGCAACAAAGACAAAACATTTGCTTAATAAAAAAGTGCAAAAAGGAATTTGAACTCCTTCATATCAAAGAACTGTAACGCGTAGCGCTGCGGAGCGAGGAGGCGGACACAAACGCTGAGAAGAGCGAGATTTAATAAGGGGAATTCCATAGGCGAAGTCGTTTGTACAGGCACGGGTCAAAACGGGAGAGCCGTCCAAGTGGTCAACAGGACAGGCAGGAGTCGTAACAGGAGAGCCATTCACAACGGAGAAACACAACGGAGACGGAAAATACCAGAACAGCGATGACAGAGATAATCCACAAAACCGAACAAACCACAAATAACCGACAACGGGCGAAACACAGAGATACAAGTACACAGGACTAAACTAGACACAACTGAACGCAATGACGACACGGGCGTGGCAGACAGAGGGAAACCAGGGGGGTGTTCCAAGAAGCGGGTTAAGCGAGAAAACCCGGGTAAGTTAACTCAGAGTTCACGGAAACTCGAGGTTTTCCGTTCCAGAAACCGAGCTTAGAGAGAACCGGAGTCAGTTACTATAGCAACTTATGCTCTGAAGCTAACCTGCTCGCTGGCAGGTTAACTTGGACCTGACCCAGAGTTACAAACACGTCATTATGACGTGTCTTTTCCTCGACGATCAAGTGGATATTGAAACTCAGTCTATTCGCTGAGTTCTTCGTCGGGAACGCCTTATAAAACCCCGAATAGACATAGGCCTACTATCATTTTCGGATTATTTTTTTAATGAACGTTATCGTTTTCAGCACAATCCATTACTTACATCAATAACTTTATTATTATAATAACATTTCAAATATTACACATCGCGGATCAGCCCTAAATTCTCTCCAGATTGTTATATATCGGTCTTCGTTTTTTGCTAGTGGAAGTTTTCTTTATAGTGTAGGAGATGCGGAATCTGTGGGTTTCCATCCAAACCTTTCGAAAAAATAATGCGCAATTTCCAAGTTTCGGCAGAAAAAAATGCGAATTAAGCCTTGTTTCCATTCATTACAGTTATGCGAATAAACTTTAGATCACGTGAGAGGACGCCAAACAATAGTGGTTTTACGTCCATCTGGCAGTTACGCATTTTTGCACGTTGAGGTTTTGAAACATTTTTTTCTTTTTCTTTTCTATACATGGAGAAGTTAAATTCAATTTTTGCTCTCTCCAGAACTGTTTTTGTATGCATTTGCCATTTTTACATCGCGATCGTGTACAGAACCACATGACTTGAGGCATGATACGTCATCGTTTATGCGAAAAACCCTTTTCCATCCAGTTTTTCCGAATTTTGGCGATGCGATAGTCTAACTTTTCCACCTCCTCCTAGCGTAAAAATCTTTTTGCGATATTTGGGGCTTTTTTCGAATTTTGGTCTTTTTCCATCCAGTTTTTTTCATGCGCATTTTCAAAATGCGCAAAAACTCGGTGGATGGAAAACCCTCGGTCTGTCCGAAAACTATGTCCGGCATTAAAATGACTAGTGCCCGGTTTTGTGGTGTTTCCTGGGCTTAAGCAAGTTATGGACATCAAAGAGGAATTCCACAGCATCATTGGTTTGTCTTTAATTCACACGGACAATAAAGAAATTAAGCAAAGGAGAGGCAATATATAACGAACTTCATTCCATTTACATTTTAAGGATTTCCTAGAGTGATTGGCTGTATTGATGGAACCTACATATGCTACCTATTCCAGCACCATTAGAACATGAAAATTCATCTATAGCATTAATGTACAGGTACTAACCTTTATAATCCTTAATGAATACTTATCTTTAATGGTAACAAAAATAACGTAGCTATTGTAACTGACCGTTCTTCCCATCAAGATCATATGTGATGCTTCCCACCTCGTCACAAATGTTGAAGCCAGATGGCCAGGATCCGTGTATGATTCCACACTGTACAACAAATCTGAACAGAGTAGGCCTGCGGTAGTTTTGCTAGTTGTTCACATGCAGTGTAATAGTTAAATCATTGCAAACCCTAGTGTGATTATAGGACATGACGGCCTCCTTCATGGAGACAGAGGGTATCCCTGCCTGTCCTATAGGCCTACCTTATGACTCCCTATTCAGATCCTGCACCTGGACCACAGTCCCGCTACAATCAAGCCCACAGCAAAACCAGGGCAAGAATTTAAATGACCCTAGGAATCCTCGAGGCCAGGTTCCAGTGCCTGAAGGTGCTCAGAGTAACCCCTGATAGGGCGTGCCACATAATAATGGCATATGTGGTATTACACAACATTGCAACCACCCAGGAAGAGCGACAGCCTACCATCTCTGACATGCCCACAGACGAGGAACCTTACATGCATGTGGGTGACAACAGAGATGGTGGAGTTGTCAGAGACTCCATCTGGAATTACTGCTTTCCACATTAAATCATGCACCACCACCCACCCCACCATCCACCCTGTAACCTTTTAATATACATTACAGTCAAAATCACTGCTATGTTTCATTATTTCATTTTTCCTGTAAATAAATATATTTTATAATATATTTTAAGAATAAGATATAGTTATGTACAGCCATACCACTTTGTACAATATTCTTATACTTCATTTTTATCTGATGCCATGTGTGTTTCACACCACTCAGATTAGACCTGGAATTAGTAAGTGTTCAATAAAAAAATATTTAAAAACTCAATACAGTATTATAAAGGTGGAGAAAATAATAATATAATCGCACCCTTCTGCTAAATATAAAAATATAATTTTCACTCACGCATTAACTCTGTTGGCAATTTTTTGACATGCTGACTGCCTTTCTCTAGCAGCTACCGCAGTATTACATTTACGTTTAATAATATCTAAATATTCTGCATACGCAAGCTACAGTGGTGTGAAATACGATGTTCGGCTGATTTTCGCGTTTAAATCCATGATAAATCCTATTTATCTGCGTTCCATTAAGAATGCCTTTCATAGTTACGCGTGAACGCGCTTCTGTCTGGGTCAACCTACTCAGAGTTGAGCGACCCTGATTACTTTAACTCCGATCCGCCGTTTTGGAACCGAAAACTCTGAGTATGTCAGATCGGGGTAAGACAACTCCGAGTTCAGGGTTAAGTTTAGAGTTTGTTAAACCCGCTTCTTGGAATACCCCCCAGGACAACAGACACGCAGGGCGGGATAACCGGGCAAGGAACAACACCGACACGGGAGAGGGGGGCGTAGCCCTACGTGACAAGAACAAAAAAGTCCTGCTCTATTGGGTTTTTTTCTTTTAATTATTAAATTATTATTGATCTATTTGCCGCCAGTTGCCCATCCCTGGTCTAGGCAGAGTCGAGATCATAAAGGTCGAGATCAAACGAAAATGCAAAACAGAGACAAAGAAAATATTGCTTGATGGGATGTCAGGATGAGATGCCAGTACTTTGCAAAGTCCTGATGATGCTGGCTGGTTTAAATAAGTAATCATTGTGATAGAGAACCGCTGAGTCTCTAAAATTCAGGAGATTGTGACCTCTGGTGGCGAGATGGGGGAAGTGGCCACAGTCCTGACACTTGGAAACCATGGAGGACCTCAATGATGTAGCATACAGGACTCTATAGTTAATTCTGGCAAATTAAATGGGTTAATGTAATCTGAAACATATTGGTATTTTTAGCCTGCTGGTATTTTAGCTTGGTCAATAATATTTAACAGTAATAATGGTTACGGTGTATGCAGGCCAAATATTTACAGTATAGACTATACCTCTGAATATAGGGGTAATCCACACACCTGTTTTTCATTTAGGGCTTTTAATATCTGTGGTAAGCTCCATGTTGAGCATTTTTATTTTTTTGCTCAGCCAGATGAAGTAAATACTGAACCTGTAACACTATCAAAATATTTTCACTTCACAGGAAATGCCCGTCTATAATTACTTTTTAGTGCCCATGAGTAAAGCACGAGTTCCTAATACAATTATTGTTAACAATTGCCTACGTCTGTAAGGTCATTTCACTTGATCTTGACAGACAGGGACACACAACCAACAAAAACGGAAACAGTCTTTGTAGGTTCTTTTTATCTGTTAACTGGCCTGGAAATGAAGGTAATTTAAGTATACTTATTTAAGCATGTAAGAGGGTGAGCGTCTCTCTGACAGTGGCTACCATCATTAACATGAGACTGGACTAATAAAAGTCTTGCTAGTTGTTGCTAGTCCTGGCTAGTTGCACAGCTACAGTAATGTAGATTTTTCTGAAACAGGGCAAAATAACTACATTGGAGGCTTGCTGATCGTTCAGATATGTATAACTATAACTGTGAACAGCTGATAGAGCCCTCAAATACTCAAAATACACTCAATGGTGCACTTGAATATTGTATATTTACCAACACTAATATTTGCAGGCACTATTTGCAATTTGTGGTTTTAGTTTAACAAGGCTTATAGTTTAAGTGTATACCACAAACTATAGCTCCATTAATTCACAAAAGTCCCTAAAAAAGGTTGTATCATAACACACATACATAATGAGCACATAAGTCTCTTGAGTGTCTTCATGGAAAAGACTGTCCCATTTCATTATTAATAAACATCACAGACAGATGTCACAAACATATGTAGCCTATATAAGCTGTGGTCATAGGCATGGAACTTCAATTACTATTATTCAGCTGCACATTTTATATGGTCAGTTATTAAAAGATGGTTGCGGATGTGTTGGGATTTTTGCACAAGACTTTAAAAATTATTAAGAAAATTCCAGCTTTAATATATTTCCTGGGCAATGATGCTTCTAAGATTTTTTAAAAGCTTGATATATGGTTTTGCATCCAAAAGGAGTAATGGAAAATTCTACAGGAGAATTCATGTTTGTTCTTCAAGGACTGAATGACACAAAGACAAACAAACACATTTACTTTGCATTTGGTCTTATTGTGTATATAATAACTCTGTTTGTAAATTTTATGCTAGTTATTACTGTCATTCTGGACAAAACACTTCATGAGCCAATGTATCTGTTCATATGTAATTTGTATATAAATGGTATAGGTGGTGCTTCTGCTTTCTATCCAAAGATCCTTGCTGATCTTTTTTTAGACACTCATGTTGTTTCATATGTTGGGTGCTTAACACAAATGTTCATAATTTACTGGTATCTATTCTGTGAATTTACAAGTCTAACTATCATGGCATATGACAGATATATAGCTATTTGTAAGCCTCTGGAATATCACTCTATTATGACACACCAGATGGTGGTGAAACTGTTGGTTTGTACCTGGCTTTTCTCCTTACTAGAAACATCTGTTGGGACTGTATTGACAACTCGACTAACCTTGTGTGGTAATGAGATTGACAAGCTTTATTGCTTTAACTGGGATGTCGTAAAGCTTTCCTGTACAGATATCACTTTGAACACCTTATATGGGTACGTTCTAATACTTTCTCATGCTTCTCAATGTGGATTCATCATTGTTTCATACATTCACATTATCAAAACATCTTTGCATTCTAAGGCAGAGCAAGTCAAATTCATGCAGACATGTCTGCCCCATTTAATAACTCTCACTAACTTCTATGTTTCCCTGATGCTTGATGTTTTGTGTGCTCGCTATGGAAAAGGAGAGAGACTTCAGGCTCTGCGCAATATTTTAGGTATAGAGTTTCTTGTGGTGCCTCCTCTCCTAAACCCCATCGTATATGGGATCAGAATGACACAGATTCGTAGTCGGTTTATTAAAATGTACAGTCGTAAATTCAACGCCGTTACGTAAGTAGTGCAACATTGAACACGTTTCCCATTTGATTTTGATCAGACTTTCCACTTCTAGCCATCTTGTACTCCATGTTAAATAATTCCATTATTATTCCAGAATTATAAATGGATGTAAATAGAGACATGAACTTTGTCCCTTTTGAACAAGATCTACACTAAGGTGAAAAGATGTTTTATACTTCAGAAATAATCTTATGCAAATAAAAAAGTATCTTTAAAGTAAGCATGTAGATTTTCATTTTAGAATTAAACTGGGATTTGTTTGACTGGTGAACAGGCAAACATAGTAATAACGTACTAAGTATTTTAAGATGAGGCCAGGTTACCTTACAGGAGTAGCTGTAAAATTTCTTCAATATAACTTTATAGAGAGAATGCTATACTTAAAAGACAAGAGCAGCTGTACAACTTGCAATGCTAATAATTAGCATCCCATCTTCTTAAAATCAAACTTCTTTGTTTGCTTGCTTATTTGTTTTTGAGTTAAACTAAGTAGCTCAGCCATCTTGTTCATAATGAAGCACATTGACTCAAAACAGTTTGTCGGAATTGCTCAGTAAAAATAGATATTTTTAAGTCATACGTAGACAAGAGACAGTCGCACCATTGACACAGTTGTAGGGACTTGTGGAAAAATATTTGTAAAAGATTCCTCCTCGAACAGGGAGCCACGTCCATTCATTCAAACAATGGCGAGCTTCAGGATACAAAAAAGAATATTGGACTTTTCCTTGAGTAACATTTTAATTTATGAACTATATTTGAATCTATTTGAATATTTGTTCAAATATAGGTTGAGTCTCATAGGACTGATTCAGCAGTTTTAAAATGGTATTACATTGTCTCTACTATACACAATATTTACACAACTGTGCCGTCCCATTTCAAAAATGTAAATGTTCCACAAAGACTGGTAAGGGTTATGCTACAAATGTGTTACTCTTGTGTCAGATGAGGTGTGTATAAAGTGCTTCAGTGACACTTTATAAACATTTGTAAATCAGGTTAGGTCAAGTGCTGTTACTTACAATTTAGACTCCCATTTAGACCAGAGGAATATACAACTTTTATTTCCACAATTTTTTTTTCCCCTTTAACAGTTAACAAAATAGTTAGGCAGGAGCAGACTGGGTCTTCCCAAGAATTGGTCCAGAAACAGCTCCCTGCCAACACTCAACCTTCAATGTTGTGACTGTATTCCATTAGAGACCCAAGCCAGAATATTTCTAAAGGATTTATTTTATTGCTAAAAGGGAACAAAAGCAATACATGAAATATATCAGATGTATCACTACAAATAAATTTCATTTGTACTTACAATAATTTTACATAAAAAAATATTATTCCTTTGGGTTTCAAACCTATCACTTACCTAAAATATATATTATTATCTATATATTATTCTTAGCTCCACATTACAGCTCCAACAATGTGCGCTTTCATTTATGAACATTCAAATGCAGGTCAAGAACTACCTGATTCAAGCCATACCTAGTTTAATGTAAAGCAAACATTAAATAAATATTCAACATTTTTTCAAATATTGACAAATAAAAAACAATAAAAATAAAATAAAGATGTGGAGTACAAACTCAGTACTACAAGAGTAAATTCTGTATGAGACAGAGTCTTCCTTTGTTATGAGCTATTGTGCGAGTAATTATACACGCACAAATGAAGATTCACACAACACTGTCAAGAGAACATGTGTAAAAGTGAAAACAGAGGTGCATTTCCTTCTGTAATGAAGAACAGTTATATTTGCTTTGTTATATTTACTTCTTTTCAAATCATTGGTGAATCCATCTACAAAAAGAAAAGCAAAGCTTTCTGCAACAAGGATTATTGCTGGAACTCGCTATCAAAGAATAGAGCAACATGCATCATTTTTGTTTGTTTTTTTTAAGAAAGATTAAATGAAATGTAGTAAAGAAATTCTTGCTAAATGCTTCATTTTCTATGTGGTACAATACTTGCACGTTGCCACCAAAAATATTTGATGTCAAATTTGACTCTTTTGCTAGATCACATTTTCCTTGGTTGTTTAGCAGAGTTAGTCCTATACTATCTACAAGAGTATCTACATAGCAACTACTACCCTGCACAGACCGTAAACACTACTGAGCCCAAGATGCAAAGTGCTCGACACAAATCAAACATACTGAGTTCCAGCTATACAGAGAAATTTGCTTAAGTTTGTATGTAAATCAAACAAAATTTTGCATTTGTATAGTTCCCAACTTCATTTAATTAGTATTACTGAAGCAGGGGACGAGAAGAGCATTTAAACACTTTAACTGTGTATTCTGCATTAACAGAGCAGCTATAATTTATAATGCCATACTACCATACTTTACAAATGTTAATGTTTCAGTAGAAAGTTATTTTTTAGTTACTTTCAAGTGTTTGGGCCAGACAGCTTGCTCTAGCAATTTTCAATATCCTTTTTCAATATAGTACAAGCTTCTAAACTATTAAGTCAAATTATGCTAGCAGAAAGCTTTCAAAAATACACATTCACTCACTTCAAGGCAGGTCAACCTGAGGTACTTGTCAGGGTTATAATTCCATAAGTGTATCATAGATTGTAGGCAGCATATGATAAGATTGAAACTCACAGTGCACTCTGACAGTGGTGCCAAACCTTTTCTTCTGAGACAACCAGAAGGATATAAGTGTTAATGATCCAAGGCAGGGAAAGTGATTAGTAAATCCCCCATAATTAAGCAAATCAAAAACACTAAACAAAGGGCAGACCCCTTTGCTGCTTATTCAGACGAACAAACATTTGTGTTTTCATGAAAGCTCCATGACACTGTAAAGCTCATGAAACATAAAATCGCCACACACAAAACCAAGCTTATTTGTTTACTCTGCATTGAATTGCACCTTAAGACCTTTGTAGCAAGAAACTGATTATGATTGCTCATTTCACAGTGAGAAATAACATTCATGCCTTAGGACTTTTAAATAGTAAGGTGAAAGCCCACAAAGATCAATTGCCATAGCTAAGAGAGCTAAAGTAATCTGCGAATCAGATCGTTTTTCTCAGGCTCCAGGAACTCCTCCACCAGAGCTGACGTCACTTTCATTAGCTCCTCCTCCAACATGGAGATATCGCTGCATGGATTAAAACAGAAATAAAATGTACTTTTTTTTTCTTAAAAAGCAACGCAGCTTTTCTTGATCACTGAAAAATTATAAGCTTGGCCTGAAAATTGTCAGACAAAATTATGATCTGAAATCTTATCCAGCAGTAAACAATCTAATCTGTTTGTAATTTACCTTTGTGTCTTGCCCCACGATAACCACAAGAAAAATAAACATTATAGGATGACATGAAATATGGGTCGTACGTAGAGTTGCCACATGACTGGAAAAGTGTAGAGTCAGTGCACTAAAAAACATTCACCTAAATTCAACCTCCACGTGAACAGCATCACTTTCTGAAACAACATAATTAAGCTGAAGCAGATTTTGTTGCGACACTTTTTGCTCTGCGTATCTCGTGTTAAGGAACAGAAGATCTTTTCACATTGCCCATGTATACAGTTTATATACTACTTGCAATATTCCTTGCGAGTCCAAAAATGAACTGTGTGATAGTAAACCACATACCTTTTACCAGGCGGTGCACAGAACTCTGTGTAGTACTTGATTTTGGGTTCTGTCCCACTGGTCCTAAGAGTGGCAACAATACCATTTTGAAATGTGAATGTAACCATTTGGCTGCTTTTGGACACTGGTAAAACCTAAATAAAGAAAACACAGACAAGAGGTCCTGATTAGTCACTCAAACGGTGTGCTGAGTGAAGCAAATCTATGTCAAAACAGAGGATACATACACATTTTCGGTCCGCCTGACTGCTGTCATAACCTGTAGTCACATCTCTGATGTGCACAATGGTGTATCCGCCACATGCTTTTGGGTAAACACCCTCACCTTCAAAGTTGCGTAAGCGGCTAAATATTCTTTCTACAGTAGGTGGGTCATTGCAAACAACATAGGAGGTTCTTGAAATGTGGTAACCATAACTACAGGAAAAAACAAGTTATTAGGAGATTAAATATATTAACACATATACAAAAATTTTTTCAACAAATCAATACCATCATGCATCTTCATGCAAACAATTCCTACACAGTCTTGAATTGTCTGAGCTCTGTCCAGCTTTACAGGATTCATAATCAATCATAATGGTAGTCATATTTGTTGTTAGGTTAACAATACTGTCTTGTGAACTATCCATCTAATAATACTGTACATGTATACAACAATACAATAGAGAAAATTCAAAGGTTTGTGGTAAATACAGCAATTTTGATGAGTGCCAACAATGTTCCTTGCAATTTTACTTTTCATAGCAAACATATTTAGACTCATATTTAAGGGGAATTTATGCTCCTTTCCTATGAACAAAAATCCCTCAATTAACGTAAAATAATTCTGTACTAAGTCTTCAGTTACTCTGAAGCAAATTCATAATATTTTTTTTAAAAGCTCCACTCACATTTCATAGATGTTTTGAAGTTGCTGTGTAAGCGTTACATTTTTGGTATGCAAATAGGCCGCCATCTCCGCGACAACCACAGCAGCACTGACCCCATCCTTGTCCAGGACCATGTTACCACACAGAAACCCTAACACCACAGCAGACAACAGAGTGCTATTCACTGAATATACAACCTTACCTGAATAGGGTAATATTACTGATTATATAAGACAAGGAATGTACGCTGAAATGATATTCAAATTATAGGTGTAATGTTAACAAATGAGGTGTGGATTTCTTGAAGATCTTCAGACTTTTATTAATTTTTAATGAAGTCTTTTCATTTTCTAATAATCATAATTGCACAAATGTCTAAACACATCATTATCCTTTAAATAATAATTATAACAATGTCATGGTTATATGTCCATTTTTTCCCAATGACAATTTTATAATATATCTGAACTTTGTGTTCAGAAGTCAAAACAGGTAAACTTAGGAAAATCAGATTGAAGAGGTCATAGTTCACAACTATCATAATTATGAAATGTGTGTTTAGAGGAATATAAAAAAAGGTATCACTCCAATTTCTGTATTTCCTTTTTTTTCTTCTGAATTATAGCCCACAGTCAAGTTGTCTTATTGTCTGGTCCCACGTGTAGTTCAGATGTGACACAGGCTTCCAGACATTATCCATCATAATTTAGCAATGCATATACTGCTGTAATGCATAGGTCACCATAGCTTTTTATTGAGCAACACTATTTGTAATACACAATAATAGAATATAAATAAATTATAAATAATTTGTGTCTGGAGAGAAAATAGGCCTGTTTTGTTAGCTCTGCTATTGTAGTAAGTCAGTCACACACTGATATCTTGGAGAACAAGCCTGAGATATTTTTTCTCTTTAAAATTATTTCAATGCTTTGTGAAAGCATAAAGAATCAATATGGTATAAAGTCAAATTCCATCACTAGAGGGCGCCATTCAACTACCAAACTACCAAGTGAAATAATTGTATAGGGCTCTGGCTGTTAATACAATAAAATTCTACTCACCAATGGACTCTTCAAAAGAAAAAATGACCTCTTTTCCTGTTTTGGCTAACTCGTGGATTTTATTTCCAATCCATTTGAAGCCTGGTAGTGTTTCCTGAGATAAGGAAACGTTAAAAAGGACTGAGGGAACAGGACACAATCAGTGCAAGAGTGTAAAGATTTAACAAGTATGATCAGTCAATAAATGTTAAACTGTTAAAATGTTTTGTTTCAGTTTTTTCCAATGTGACCTTAAATCCAATGTAGCACCAAAAAACAAAAAACTTTAAAAAGACTCCAGACTGCAAGGCAGTCAGGCAAGATCATTATCACACCGACACAAGACAAAACAACAAGATTTTTTTCTTAAGGTTGTCACTAACCTCAAAGTAAAAGCCCTCTATATGTGCCAAAGCTTTGAGTATTTTTGAGGAGACGGTGGTGGCCAGCATGCACACTCTATCAGTCTCTGAGTCTGGGTGCGTGTCCTTCCAGTTGAACAGCATCCACCAGCCCAGTAGTGCAGCAAGTTCATTACCAGTAAAAACTTTCCAACCGTACCTGTCCACATACGAAATATAAGTGTATCTACCCAAGAGGGCACGTTGCATACTTTAAACCATTAACTGCACAGCAAGTTAGAATTTACATCCCTAAAGCAGGAAGATACTGACTCGTCACACTGCTCTGCCACAGCCAGGCGGTCAGCATCAGGGTCTGTAGCCAGCACGATCTTCACGCCCTCTTTCTCAGCAAGGTGAAGAGACAACTCCTGGAAGGAGCCGAGGGAGGGAAAAACAGCACTTTAATTCAGAGTGAATCCAGTGCCCTAAATACTAAAGCTGTCTGAGTCTGAGTGCTATAGCCTCACAGTTTCACATAGCCCACTATAAATACTGGGTAAACGGTGACTGCAAGTCTGCAGGTATAAACAGACATTGAGACTTCTTGCAGGTAGCAAATGTTTCTGGCTACATCAGTACCTTTGTTTTACTGTTTTTCACTATAATGAACATTTCATTAATATAATGATTTCAAAACCATTACTGTACAATTTATCTCTGCCTGTACTTCAACCACCTCAGTACTTTATTAAACTCATTATATATTGTATAAGAACCCATGAGCAAACGTGCAAAAATAAACAAATCATGTTCCTGATTATATCCTCGTTTAAGAAAACATTTGCCGATTTGGTGTCCTCACCAGAACAGACTCGCCTTCCTCTGGATTAGGACAGCTGACGGTTGAGAAGTTTGGATCGGGGTTCATCTGCTCTGGTACAGGGATGGGAGGTGGGAACCCAAAGGTCTGAAATGCCTTTTGGACATAGTCGTGTCCAACTCCATGGAAGGATGAGTGCACAAACCTCAATGGAGACCTTGTGTTGAGATCTCTACAATAGAAGAGCTGCATCTGAGACGTTTATATCAATGTAGCGACTGTGAAGGTACAGAGTGTGAATCTTGTCTTTCAGAAGCAGTGCCAAACTGAACCTGTGGAAACAGATGGTACCGAGCTCCTCCATGTAGCAGTGACAGACATCTTCTAGCGGATCTTTCTTCAGCGGACTGCTCTCAACCAGATCCTCATGCCAGGACTCTGCCCAGGGCTCGGGATTTTCTTGAATGCAACGAAGGATTTCTTTATCGTGTGGTGAGGAAATCTGAGCACCATTTTGCCAGTAAACCTGTAGAGAAAAATTGTGTCCGTGATTGAAATGGATCCCTAGCTGTATTTTAGGAGTATTACATATATTGGGCCATTGTGCTCCAACTGTATGAATTGGAAAATGTAATTCTAGAGTGACATTCATTTCCCCACAAACATTTAGGAAACACCACAATTGCATTGTGAGTACCTTGTTACTAAGTAACAGTTTAACTAGCTAACAATAACAGCTAATGTTAGTTAATCTTTAACCTCGTAAAAACAACCTGATGAAGCTGTGGTCTTAAATGAGCCATGACAAACTATAGTAACAGAACAGCCACTAGAGAAACCTCTACTTAAAGTAGGGCTGTCTATTTAAGAAGTTGGATGTTAATTTTATATTAAAATGTTTGAGAATGCTGTTGAATTTTGGTGGTTTACAGTTGACAAACTGATTTACCCAATAATCAGGCAAACACTATGCACATTTGAGAGAGAAAATGGTGATATTTTGAATGTAATGCTACAAGGAATGAAGCCGATTGCCATCTCTCATTGTGGAGAGACGCACCAAAGTTCTGACTTTTGTTATCTGGTAGGTATTACACCGGTACATGACACGCAGTCATAGTCATTCAGCCAATGGAAAAGCACTTGTTTTACAGGGAAATGCAAGAAAGCAGCAAAGCTTATAAAAGGAAGTAAACTGTTTAGCAGTGGTAAATGTTCTTTGTTCTCAGTTGAAATACATCACGCTTTAAATCGGGCAGTGTAAGAAGTACTGCTGACCTTGTATCCGTTGTCTTCTTTTCTGTTGTGAGAGGCAGTGATCATTACACCCGCAGCGGCCCCGAGCTTCTTTACAGCATATGGCTATAAGACAAAACGAACATGTCGACTTGAAAGGACAACTGCGCTATACGATTTGTCAAACAGAAGGTCCACTGCATTTCCTTAAGCAAAGTCCCCTGACTGATTAAATATGTGCTTATAAAGGATAGAAGAGTCTGATAACACATGTAAATGACTAACTGATGAAGATATGTGTACAGAGTTCATGAATAACCAGTTATGATTTGTACATAGTCTTACCACAAATGGGGTAGGCACATATGTAGAAAACAGATAAACAGGAACATTTTTACAAAGCATAACTGCTGCAGTTAATTTTGCAAGTCTGCAAAAAGAAAAGCAGAATAAGGAAAACATCTCAATACAACATCATGTCAGTGAAATAGAAAGAAGGATATTTGATAAGCAGCTTAAATAAATAAATATTTAGTTATTAAAAATAACTCAAAACTAAAATATTCCACATACACACACACACAATATTGTACATACAAAACTCTCATTCTATATATAGGCCCCTATATATATATATTTATGAATGAAAGGATCGTTACTGCATTACAGATACAACAACACCCAGTATCAGACACCACAGATGCAGTATTTGGCAAGAGCATGCTGATAGCTTCTTGCCACTCCCAAAACAAGGCAGGATTATGAAAGCAAAGGGTCCTAAATGGACAAATGTAGTGGGAAATCACTGAATTCAGGTGTTTCATTCAGTCCACAGGTGTATGTCAAGCACCTAGTCATGCAGCCTGTCTTTGCAAATATTTGTGAAAGAATGTGTTGCTCTAAAGTGATCACTGATCACAAGATACCACCGTTGCAAGTTAGTTCATGGAATTTTGCCCTCTTTGACATTCCACATTCTTCTGAAAAGTGTATTTAGGAAACACAGGTAATCTGCCAGAGGCCATGTACAGATCAGTGTCAACAGTGATCTGCTCACTGAACAACTGCAGTTCCAAACCTCCTCAGGCATTAACAAAAGCACAAAATCTGTACACCAGAAGCTTCATGGCAAAGGATATCCATGGCTGAGCAGCGACATGCCTTAAGTCACAAAACACAGTGCCAAGTGTTGGTTCTAGTACTGGAAAGCACACTGACTGTGGCCAACTCCATATTAAGGCCTATAGATTTACAATGGAATAATAAAAGCTGCAGTAGGTGAAATGTGTAGGTGTCCCAATACATTTGTCCATATAGTGCATTTCTCTATCTGGAAGACAAGCATCCCACCTTACATAACATTATTTTTAGCACCATGTACGCAGTTTAGCTTCATTGTCAAAATACACTGAACACTGTGAATTATGCAGTATTTACATATTTATCAGTCCAGGCAAAGTTTAGTAAGTGTCAAAGCCTGAAGATACTATGGGCTCAGCAACATTGTATTCATTTTTACCTTTCACTGGAACAACCACTGTGTTCCTGTGCTCGTGTGTCATAGCCAACCACCAATCCTCTGTTCCCCAGATCAGAGAAACATCTGGCCAGGTACATGTACATCCCCTATATTACATTTAGACATATGGTTAGGCACATGGTAAACTGGCGTTATGCCAACTTGTAATGAGAACACTAAAGCTCTTCTAAAACTGATCTCTTTTCAGGAATAAGGCCAGTGGTGGTTCTAGAGGGTGGGGCCAGGTGCCCTTGTCAAAACATCCTTGGCCTCTCCCCTCAGTACTGGCAACGTAGCAATTTTGTCGCTATTTATAGCGAATTTAAGCAAACATTTTCGGATCCGAAACACCCTAACCCCCCATGACAGACATAGTGGTCCCTGTCTGGTCCTCCCAGTCCAGATGGTCTAGAACCACTACTGGATAAGGCCGAGTTGATCTTTCTCTAAATAAGGGAGAATCTGAACATTACATGTAGTGTACAATTGTTCAAATAATAAGGAACCCAGTACCCGCCCAGGTTTAAAGGTAATCGAGAGTCATACCTGCGTTGACTGTATGACAGTGAGATCATTAACACGGGAGAAACCAGCTCCCATGGCTGCTCTGAGCCCTGCGGTTCCAAACGTCATTCGAGAGCACAGCCTCCTCCTAAGCTCCTCCACGTGGCCATCCCGCACCAGGGTCCTGATCTGCTCCCGCGTCGCAACATTCTAATGCCACCACCATGAAGAAGACGAACACAAAATAGCATTTGGTGTATGGAGATATCAATGCATCACTAACCATAGCTGGTCTATCACCTTCTTACTAACAGAGACAATGACGAGGAGATTTTTCCACATTATGCAATAGGCCCAACAGCATTTGCTTTTATACAAGACAGATTTCAGCCACCATGAGTGAGTAATACTATCACACTAATTAATTAGTGCAAGTAATGCACTTTCGTTTTTAGTGTATCTTCTTACAGTGTGCTCGTTAATGAGTAGATTATGGAGCTCACAATTAAGTTTTCTTTAAGAGAAATGATTTAAGAGACTCATTATTTTAACCAATCGAGCAAAGCAAGAAAGCAAATTGTTACTTTTAATATTTTCTTGCATCATCGTTTTTCACAAAGTCCCTGTGGAACTATTTAAACCCAAGACATTCCATTTAAAGCCCACATCATCAAACTCAGATCAATTTTCACTGTACTCGAACTTGTTTGAAAGTGCTTGAGAGTTATTTGCATTCACATTGCTGACCTAATGTCCATCTATAATTAGATGCATACATTATGAACTGCACATTGTTTAGAACCAGTGTATTAACTTACAGACTAACTGATGTCATCATTTGTTCATTACGAAAAAATATGACAAAAAGAAAAAAACACAGCACTTGTCACATGCATAGAGGCATGTCACCTTTACCATGAAGGCACAATAAAAAAAACTTGGTCTATAATAGGAAAAAAAGTTTGGAGTGGACAGAAAATGGGAGGAAAGGGAAGCCCAAGATCAGAGTAGACAGGGACAAGGGAGAGGGAGATTTTGAAGAGTGTTCAGGTAGACTGAAAACAAAATAAAGGCCAGGTTTAATGGATTAAATGAAAGAATGACAAATTTGAAGTGGCTGTGATCTAACTGATGCTTAAACTAAAGTGTCCATGTCTTTTTACAATCTTGGCAAGTGCTATGCAGGACGAACATTTTATGCAAGATCATCGTAGCTGAGCACTGGTAAGCTATGCGTTTCCTGTGGCTAGAGCAAGGGCTTCGTTGGTACTGGCAAATTCAACATCCTCAATAAAGAAATGGATCTCAAATGTCACAACAAAACACAAAATACCTACAACATAGATGAGACAGGATGTTACTGATGCATCCTCAGGAAATATCATGGCTTCAAAGGGATGTGAAAATGTGAACCAGTGGAAGTGAAAAGGTAATGTTCAGATAGCAGGCATGCATCACTGAGAATACAACTGTACTCTAGACATAACTATCAGACACAACTATCACTATAAGACATAAGAATCAGAAAATTAGGCTAGAACCTGACAGTTTAATGCAGTCTAAACTCAGCAGACTTTCAGAATCAGGACCGAGCAGCATCTTATCCCCTGTCCCCCTATGCTTGGTCTACTTCAATGCACTTACAGTAATTTAAGCCATCTAAAGTATGTTAAAAACATGCCGACACATATTGAAATCCTGCTACTTTGTTTGCATGAAGCAAGAGAAGTGGAATTAACAGAAAGCTTGACATTCAACTACCTATTATAGTCTGTAACCAGTGTATACAGAAAGAGCACTACTAGAAAGGACGTGGCTTCATATACTAGATTAGCAAAGCTGCCCTGTACAGTGGACTCCTGTCTTCCCGAAATACCACTGGGTGCAATTCAAATCTAATGAAGGTCTTAGATCTAGAGCCTCTGTAGACACAATGTAGCTCTGCAATGAAAGCAGAAACATTGCTGATTCAAGAAGGTCCAGTGAAGTATTTTCTCGAGGTGGGCTTATCTAGGAGGAGATACATCCAATCATTTTTAGCTTTAACTCTAAAGTTTTTACCTAAAATGTGCAAAATGAAAATGAAGGAATAACCCCAGTAGCCAGTCACTGCAGAGAACTGCAGCTTTACGGAACCTGCATAAAGTCCCCAATCACACACCCATTGTGTTCGGCGACCGGCGAGAGAAGGATGACACGTCCGATAGTCCCGTTTCAAAGGGAACTCACACACACCTTATCCCAGGACATCCACTCATTGACCCGCGTGTCCAAAGTAGGGTCTCCGGTGTTCCCGGGACAGTCGGAGTTCGCGTTAAGGTCCTCATTTGACCACATACTATCCAGATAGCCAGCGAGCTAGCTACACTGAATACACACTAAAAATCGCTCTGATCGCCGCACGTTGACTTGTATATTAGCCTATCCAAACCAAACTACTCCGGTGATACAATATAGGTTCGGTCGTTTAAAACTAGACATGAAACCATACCTATCTGTAGTTATCGCTGCCTAACAAACTTAGGGACGCGGGCTAGTTATCACGAGAACGCTACCCGCTGCACAGCAGCGTGAGATTTTGCAGAGATATCGCGATAGTTCCGAGGCGTTTACTAGAAAGACCCAAGACCGTCTCACGCGTCTTGGGTCTTTATACGGAGGTTTGATTGGATACTGTAAATGTAAATTATCCTGTATGAATGTGAACTGTGAACTGGTTTTAACCTCCTTCTCTTTCCCTGCAGATGGTGCAAGCACCCACAGGGCTGAAGTTCATAGTGGCAGGCAAGCGTGAGATTTAAGACCTCACTGTAATGTCAAAAGTAAAATGCATTGTATTACAAACCAGCATAAGTATGGATTTCAGTTCACTACACAATCTCCCATGTTTGGTAATTGAGAAACACTGGAAGTGACACAGAAGGAAAAAAAAAACATGTATCATATTAGGTTTTCTTTTTAAAGAAGGATGTTTAAATGCAGTTAATATTTATTAATAATGCCTTCAGTTGTTTGAATAACTATTTGACAATACGCTCAGATATAATAATAGTTCTAGGCATTGATTTGATAAACAGTAGTAATGTTTTAATGCACAATAAATTTTGTTTAATTATGTAGGACCTGTTAAACCAGTCCAATAGTAATAGCCCCCTCATAACACGAAGAACCAGCTGATGTTTACACTCAGAGACCAATACACAACAAGTGAAACAGAACTCCTTTATTACAATTATAACTGTAAAAAAAATTTTAAGTTACGTATAAAATGTCTGTCCGGCTGTGTATCGGTTTTTGCACCAGAACGTTTCTCTAGGCTTGTAGAAGCACTGTTTTTAAAAATCATCCTTAAACATAAATCACTTATTACCCATATGAGTAGAAAGCAGAAACAAGCGATGGTCTGTAATGAATGCTCTGCTCTAGCCACTGTAGAGCCCACATTTGTTTTCCCTTGGAACTTTATACTTTATTACTGCTCTATCATGTCATTATACTAGACATTTACATTTATGGCATTTAGCAGACGCTCTTATCCAGAGCGACTTACAAAGTGCTTTGCATCTGATCACAGAATTCATCCTAAGTAAAAAAAAAAAAAAAAAAAAGTAAAATTCATTTATATAGGACTTTTCACAGGCACAAGCCACAAAGTGCTTTACAACGGAAAATAAAATAAAATAAAATAAAATAAATAAAAAACACAAAAACACACACTATAAACCAGAAATAAAATACAGTGCACAAGGTCAACGGCTGCAAATTCCACCACTAACTAAACGCCTGCGTAAAAAGGAAAGTCTTTAGCTGTTTTTTAAAAGTATCCACAGAGTCAGCTGACCTTAAATGTGGAGGAAGTGTGTTCCACAGTTTTGGAGCAACCACCTTAAATGCTCGGTCTCCACGAGTCTTTAGATGTGAGCATGGCACAGACAGTAAACTCAGGTTGTTTGACCTGAGTGATCGCGATGAAGTGTAGGGGTGGAGCAGGTCAGCGACATACACAGGAGCTGTGTTGTGTAGTGCTCTGTATGTTAAAGTTAAAATCTTGAACTGGATTCTGAATTCTACAGGAAGCCAGTGTAAGGATTTTAAAATGGGTGTTATGTGAGACCGTCTGCTTGACTTGGTCAGTAACCTCGCTGCAGCGTTTTGAATTATCTGTAAACGTCCACAAGCTGATACACTGAGAGATGAAAACAAGGCATTACAGTAGTCTATGCGAGATGAAAAAACGCATCTCTGGATCTGCTGTTGAAACCATAGATCTCAGTTTACTGATATTTCTCTAGTGGAAGAAACAGGATCTTGACAGCTGTTTAACATGAGAATCAAATGCTAAAGACTGATCGAAAATAACTCCCAGATTTCGGAGGCTAGAGTGGATAGCAGAGGAAAGAAGCCCAAGATTTTGCTTAATCGTTTGACTAAGACTTTCGGGAGCAATGCTCAATACCTCAGTCTTGTTGTCATTTAGCTGTAGGAAGTTATTTGAGGTCCATTCTCTGATTGATTGAAGACAATCTAATAGCCTAGACAAACTATGAACCTCACTTGGTTTAAAAGAGAAATAAAGCTTAATATCATCAGCAAATAAATGATAGGAAATATTAAAACTATTTAAAATCTGCCCCAAAGGTAACATGTACAAAGAAAACAACAAAGGCCCTAAAACTGAACCCTGTGGAACCCCACAGGTTAATGGGGTTGCCTCAGACCTGTAATCTCCCATCGTAACTGAGAAACTTCTCCCAGTGAGATAAGAAATAAACCAATCAAGTGCTGTTCCAGATATGCCCACCCAGTCACGTAACCTATTTATCAGTATTTCATGATCAATGGTATCAAACGCAGAACTGAGATCCAGCAGCACCAACACAGAGCAGTGAGACCCTCAGGAGAGCAGTCTCTGTAGAATGCCTCTTCTGAAACCCAGATTGTAAAGAGTCGTAGCAATTGTGATTTTCTAAAACTGTAATCAGTTGGATTGCCACCACCTTCTCTAAAATTTTGGATAAGAAAGGAAGCTTAGATATAGGCCTATAGGTCTTAAGCACAGCCGGGTCTAAATTTGATTTCTTTAAAAGAGGCTGAACAGTGGTGTGTTTAAAATAAGATGGAAAGCAACCTGTTAACAGTGAGGAATTTACAATGGCCAATATAGCAGTACGGATAGTACGGATAGGCCAGAATTCAAGATACCCTTGAGTCATTAGACATTATCTTTACAGAATAACATACCTGAATGCTTTTAAGGGTGTTATTAATCAATAAAAATTGACATAATATTTAGATGTTCTAAAATGTCTTTAAAAATGAATTTTGAGGGACAAAATAATATACATCCAGCTTACAAATGAACTACAAGCAATGAAGTGCATAATTGACAAAAAGAAAATAAAAATGTGTCCACATGAAAGGGGTTTAAGATTTGATGGCCTATATGTATTACACCTTCTTAATACTTTTACTTAATACATTTAAGCTTAGTATTTATTTCAAGCAATAAAGAGTAGGTAATGCTCTCAGGACCTAGGCAGGCAGTAATGAAAACAAGCTAATGATGCACAATGGCTTATTTTAAAGAAAATGAAAATAACTGGTCAAACTTTAATAATTGTATCAGCAAACCAATAAATATGTCATGATAAGTATAGGCTATTTATTCTATTGTCACTGCACTTATATTTCTTTATTTTGTTTCATACACTACATGCATTTGTGGTACATACAGCTCACCATGGTAAACAAAATACATTTTTGTTTTATAATAAAGCTGCCTGTATAATCATTTAAGAGAACATGGCACCATAATTCATACAGATGCAAGCATATCAGAAAATGACCACTTGAATTTTCCAGAATAGGTCTGCTGTGGTTCATGTTTGACATCATCTCAGAAATAATGTCATACATATTGAAAATAGGTAGCTTTCTTGTACCAGATCTGCATCATATTGTATTCACTCTGTATTCATAATATCTGAATTTCAGAAACTTTTGGGATTCACTTTTAGATCTCAGTTGCCCAGCAAACTCTAAATCTATTTTGTCAGTAGGTTTGTCAGCCTTACTTAGCAAGTCTACATGGTATAGCCAGAAATCATTCTAAATCACTTTATTTATATCATTATATCACTTTATAAACCTACTGCTAATAAATCATGATAGAAGATCATTGCCAGCATATTTCACATTATGAAACCCAGATAAAACAGTTACTTGTCTTGTTTATGTATCAAAATAAGAAAAACTGATTAGTGTCCCTGTGATGGAGACCAGCTCTTAAATTAGTGAAACCCAGTGTCACGGTGCACCAGTCCCAGCCTAAGAGGGACACGCCCATTCCTACCGACACACCCACTCCTTCTCAGTCACTGTCTATCATCCCCTCATTATTAAGTTATTACTTTGTCCTGTTGCTCATTTCTGTTCCATCTCCTCTGTCACTATTAAGACCCACAGGTCCTGCCATCTTTGATGCGCACAGCATGCTGAGTGGTCAAAGACATCAGTCCAAGTTCCACGGTCTCTAAGGCGACAGACAAGCTTTCGCCCCTCACTCCCTCATCACCGCCATTACATGCTGGAGTTCCTTTTTGACACAGTCTAGAAAAAAGGAATTCAAGGACAGGTCTCTTCTTAGACAGAGACACTGTTAAAGCAGAGGCAATGGATTAATCAAAATCTCATGTCATCTTTTACACCAATATCTTACACAGCAAAATATATCTCAAGATAAAAAAGATTATATGTCGTAGTAATGTAGAAATGAGTCCAGCTCTTCAAAATTAAAAAAAATACAGTATTATTATTTTAATCAAATTCATAACTGTCCCTGAAAATACAGCCCATCTTGAGCTATGACTTTTCTTGGAGATGTTATATCTGAGGGATGTTACATCGCAGATGTTACATTGGTTGTTCGTGGATACGTATAACTGAAATACAGAAATACAATGCACAAGAGTCAAGTGCTCACGAAGTCAGGTTCATTTCAAATGTCCAGTGTGCCCAAGAGGGACCTCCATAGTAACTATCCTGTATACAACCACTTTGGTGATTTCTGCTAATCCCTTCAAAGGCATAAAAGATGCCAGTAGTCCCTCTCCAGTGTATGCTCTACATTTTTACCTCTCTGCACTGATTTTATAGCGGAGGACAAAGTAGGTAAGAAGCCGCAGGGACACAAAGAAGATGCCCAGCACAATAAAGTCCAGATACAGCTCGGCATCTTCAACATCCAGTTCTTTCAGGATGGCATCGGACTTTTGGAAGTGACATGTCTCGTCTTTGCTACAGTGCAGGTCCTCACGGTCCAGCCCATAAATAGACAAGATGACTCCTTCAAAGCTATACCTGAAAACCACGGGACAGCTGCTTTACATGACCTGTCAGATGGTCAGTGAGGCATCAAAGGCATATTATTGCTCGAATTTTGCTATATCATTAATGGCACTCTTAGAATATCCAAAATTATAACTCATCTGCGCAATTCTAGTTCACATTTAAAACTCTGTAGTAAAGTGTGTCTACATACTGTACATTGTCCTCTACACACTGCCATGAATGTTACTAGTGTTTGTAATAAGTCAGTAATGTTTTAAGTAGATATATAATCTGTAGTAGGTAACGCCATTTATTACAAAGTGCTGTAGATATCACCACATCAGCCAGGTATCTTTAAAAAAACTTATTCCCGAATTAACTCCAATATTACCTGACATATGAAATGTATGACATCCACTGGAGATATTTTGGGATGGTGTCAAAGCTGACAAAAAACCCTGAAAATAGCAGCACAGGAATGGCAGTCACAGGACCAACAAATGTGGCAACCTAGGACAAAGAAATGTGACCTCAGAACATTATTCCAGTGCTTAATTCATAAAGTAAAAATGTACTTATGTTAAACAGTTCAAATTACTTGCAACGATGTGGATGCTGCACCAATCAGAAGTCCCAGAGACTGTGCCACCAGGGACGTAAGCATACCCAAGGCCAGGAAGAGAGTGAAACGAACTGCGTCTGACGGTTGAGAGGTCATCCAGTAGACAATGCTGCAATAGGCCACTGGGAATATGATCTGCAAGGCAGAATAGGTCGATCAAATAGTTACTGTTACTCTAGTCTCTCCTTCGTAGCTTCATCATGTGGTCTCTGTTAGCTTTGTCCTAGCCATGTGCCTCTGTTTTTGTCTCCACACTTACAGCACCCCTCACAACTGTTACTCATAATTTATTTGTCATTTGTTTGATTGGTGCCTCGGTCCCTTTCTGATTCCCAGATTTCTGGTCTGTCTGATTCTGTTATTGTTTGAAATATACATAATATCTGATTTGATGTGATCTTTAGAATCTGTAGAATAAAAAATATATATACTATTCAAATTATTTATAATTCAGGTAAAACAAAGTTTTACACATTTCTATAACTAGCACTCAAGTACAAATGAAATACACACTTCCTTTTTACTTCAAACTTGCATCTAATGAGTTAATTTAGGACTCAACTAAGACAAGGTAATTTAATACAGCAAAAATTAATGTTCATGTTGGGACCATTAGTGAATGTTAATTTCAGAGGTTAGCATTGCTACTGTGGAATGCAGCCTGCTTATATAGTGTAATTGCTGGATTTCAATAAACTGAAAGAACCCTGCTTTGAGGTGAGATGATAATTCCAGCTTCTACAAAGTTATCAATATCACAGCTTGATCATATCCTGTCTGTTTGGGCTTTATTTGTTAGTGACAAAATCTGATATTTATTCTCTCTCTCAATCATATATGGAACATCCCATTTTGGGACCACTGTTAGGACATCATAAGACATATCCATCATAAGGTATGATATATCTTAGATGTGTTACCTGAAATGGAATATCAGCCATAGTTTTTGCCAGGTAGTATGCCTTCAGACTGTACCAATAGTTCAAGTGTTCTCTCAAGAACACACCCATCTCAAGAGGAACTAGATTTGCAAAAAAAGTTAAGAGCACCTTTATTACATTTTTCTAAAGCCACAGAATATAAGATTACATTGAACTGAAATAGAATCGATTTATGCATTTTAAAATAAACCTTTACTATATTGCAGAGATGTGCTTTGCTTGTTTACACACCACATAGTGGTAATAACTGCCATAAGAGCCTGTGAAAACATTTATCTTACCACATGTCATGGATTGAAAAAAGTGTGTCAGATACATATGTAGTAATTTAGTACACTCACAGGTAAGTACTGTGGGCATTAGTGCCGCGAACATGAGGAAAAGCATAGAGAAGAAAAGGAAACCAGAGTTGCTAAGGACTTTCTTCGCCTCATTGCCAATGTCCAGATATAGAAGCCCTATCAGAATCCCGATTCCAATGTGAGAGGTTATACGCAGGTGGGTCAGCACCTAGTCAGAAAAGGATATGATTATTATCAAATATTTTACATTTACAGCATTTTGGCAGATGCCCTTATCCAGAGCGACTTACATTATTATCTCATTTTTATACAAGTGAGCAATTGAGGGTTAAGGGCCTTGCTCAGGGGCACCTCAGTCATGGCCTCAGGTCTGGGAATTCAAACCCACGACCCTCCGGTCACAAGACCAGTTCCCTAACCACCAGGCCATGACATTTATTTTAATTCTCTCGCTATTTCAATGCATATTTGTTGACAACAAAACTATGCAAAATATATTAAAAGATAAAACATCTGGAAACCTGAAACAACTTTATCAGTAGTAATTTTCATTCGATTACCTTGCTCAGGCTCAAGCTGCCCACCTTCGTACCAGCAGCTAATTAGTGCTCAGTATGCTGTTAAGGTACTATTATTAAGAAATGTAATTTATATGCTAAGCTTAACAATTCAGTCAGACTGCCACACACTGTGGACCTCTTCATGCTTAAAGTGTGGCCAAAATGACAGGGGGTATCACAATGTTGTACTGAGTGGGAAAATAAAACCCTTACTTGTTGTGCACTTATATAGTACAGTAAAATATGTAACTTTCCTTTGTAAAGTAGTGGTTTGTTTAACACTGACACAATAAATAATTTTATTATTATACATTTAAAAAATATATATTTATTTTGTTCCCCTTCTAACTTAATCTTCGAAAATGCATCAGCTCATCTGTGGGAATTTCATCCACATTTTCAGATGCATAACTCTATTTGTCCAGTAGGTGGCAGTGTGACTTACTGAATCCCTCATGATGCTTAGGAACGTTCTCTTGAAGAGGATACAAAACTGTGTCAGACAGCTGGCCGAGAAACTGTGGCAGCCCTCGGTGGAAGATGAGTCCTAGAGTAAACAAATGCCCTTGTTACAATGCCATTCAGCAGCTAAACCTCAGATGACATCTGTACTGTCCTGTGCTTCTAATAATACCTCTATTCACATCCACATTTTACAGTGTTTCACAACAGAAATTGAATTCAAAAGAGCAAGCCTATGGGAAATACTGTCCTAGAAAATAACAGA